>NW_010522679.1:0-6318 GCF_000687285.1 Phaethon lepturus
TATTTGATTTCATGTGGCATAACAAGTGGATGTTTTGTGATAATCTATGCTACTGTAGTCTACATTTAAAGAATAATTATAAGTAAGACTAATAATAAATACCGTCCCATTTAAAACAAACAAACAAACTCTTACATGATCTTGGAAGTCACCTAATTAATCAATTTTCTAAGTTAATAATATACATGTAGAAGTACAATTTAAATTCTAGTCCTATAAAATGTCCAGGGAAGAAAAATGTTTACATGAGACTATCACTTCATCTACAGCAACCTTCATTTGTGTACATTTGTCTTATTTAGTTATTTCACTGGCTTATTCCACATCCAAGGGAGAAAGGATCCAGAGAGTCTTGTCAATTTTACTTAAGAAAAAGTCATCAAACAGAAAGAAAGAATGCAAAAAGGGCTTTTGCAAGGAGAAATCTTACTGTCACACGAGAACTGTATCTACTGTATCTGCTAGAAGGAGAATAGAAGTATGACAGTGGCACAAAACACAGTGACTGTAACGGTGGCCTGAAAATATATGATGCACCACAAGCAAGATTGTCTCAAATAATTCCACTGAATTAAACACTAAAATTTATACTTATTCTTAAAATAAAACCAGTTCTTGGATACTTTTGAACTAAGTGAGTTTTTCTTTTATTGATATTCAATCTTAGTGTAATCCTGAAGAAACTTGGAAGTGGTCCCTCTGGTCTTCTGAATTTCAACTATCCAGCTGGAGAACATCTGCTGGAAAAGAAGCATAGAGTGCTATAGCTAATCCAGGAGACACCTGGAATGCATTGAGGATAAATTCTTAAGCCAGGAAATAGACAGCGCTACCAGAGGCGATGCAATACTGGACCTGTTGGTCAACAATGCAAGTGAGATAATGGCTGACATCAAGATTGGAGGCATCCTGGGCTGCAGTGATCACAGACTAGTGGAGATCACAGTCCTGAGGGATATGGGGCAGGCAAAGAGTAAAGTCAGGACCCTGAATTTTAGCAAAGCAAACATCCAGCTCTTCAGGGAGTTAGTCAATAGGACCCTTAGGAGACTGCCCTCAGGGACCAGAGAGCAAGAGAGCTGGCAGGTATTTAAGGATGCTTACGCTTTTCATAGACTGGCAGACCTCTGGATTCCCAGGTGTAAGAAATCAGGAAAGGAAGGCAAGTCTAGTTTGACCTGCTGGTCAAACTAAAGAACAAGAAAGAAATGCACAGGCAGTGGAAGCAGGGTGTACTGGGAGGAGTACAGGGATGCTGCCCAATTCTGTAGGAATGAGGTTAGGAGGGCCAAGGTGCAGATAGAGCTGAACTTGGAAAGGGATGCAAAGAGCAATAAAAAGGGCTTCTACAGGTATGTCAGCCAGAAAAAGAAGATAAAGCATACTCTCTTTGATGAGCAAAACTGGCAAACTGGTAAGAAAGGATGAGGAGAAGGCTGAGGCACTCAACGACTTCTTTGCCTCAGTCTTCACTGGCAGTGTCTCTTCCCACACCTCTCAAGTGAATGGCCTGCAAGACAGGGACTGGAAGAGCAAAGTCCCTCCACTGTAAGAGAAGACTGGGTTTGAGACTGCCTGAGGAAACTGAACACACACAATTCTATGGGACCTGACAAGATGCATCCCAGAGTCCTGAGGGAATTGGCTGATGTAGTTGCCAAACCACTCTCCATGATATTTGAAAAGTCCTGGCAGTCAGGTGAAGCCCCTGGTGACAGAAAAAAGGGAAACATTGCACCCATTTTTAAAAAGGGCAGCAAGGAGGACCCTACAAACTACAAAGCTGTCAGCCTCACCTCTGTGCCTGGGAAGATCCTGAAGCAGATCCTCCTAGAAGCTATGCTAAGGCACATGTAGGACAGGGTGGTGATTCGAAACAGCCAGCATGGCTTCACCAAGGGCAAGTGTTGCCTGACCAACCTTGTGGCCTTCTAGGATGGAGTGACTGTGTCAGTGGACAAAGGAAGAGCTACCGTGTCATCTATCTGGACTTCTGTAAGGCCTTTGACACAAACCCCCACAACATCCTTCTCTCTAAATTGGAGAGATATGGATTTGATAGGTCGACTGTGGGGTGGATGAGGAATTGGTTGGATGGTCACATCCAGAGGGTAGCGGTCAGTGGCTCAGTCCAGATGGAGATCAGTGATGAGTGGTGTCCCTCAGGAGTCTGTACTGGGACCAGTACTCTTTTAATACGTTCATCAGTGACATAGTGGGATCAAGTGCACTCTCAGGAATTTTGCAGACGACACCAAGCTGAGTGGTGTGACTGAGATGCCTGAGGGATGGGATGCCATCCAGAGGGACCTGGACAAGCTCGAAAAGTGGGCCCATGTGAACCTCATGAGGTTTGACAAGGCCAAGTGCTGGGTCCTGCACTGGGTCAGGGCAACCCCCAGTATGAATACAGGCTGAGGGATGAAGGGATTGAGAGCAGCCCTGCCAAGAAGGACTTGGGGCTACTGGTGAGAAGCTGGACAGGAGCCAGCAATGTGTACTCGCAGCCCAGAAGGCCAACCGTGTCCTGGGCTGCATCCAAAGCAGCGTGGCCAGCAGGGTTAGGGAGGTAATTCTGCCCCTCTACTCCACCCTGGTGAGACCCCATCTGCACCGCTGTGTCCAGCTCTGGAGCCCTCAGCACAGGAAAGACATGGACCTGTTGGAGTGGGTCCAGAGGAGGGCCACAAAAATTGTCAGAGTGATGGAACAGCTCTCCTGTGAGGACAGGCTGAGAGAGTTGGGGTTGTTCAGCTTGGAGAAGGGAAGGCTCCAGGGAGACCTTCTTGCAGCCTTTCAGGACTTCAAGGGGGGCTTATAAAGGGCACATGGGGACAAAATTTTTAGCAGGGCCTGGTGTTATATGAAAGTGTTAATGGTTTTAAACTAAAAGAGGGTAGATTTAGACTAGATATAAGGAAGAATTTTTTTAGAATGAGTGTGGTAAAACATTGGCACATGTTGCCCAGAGAAGTGGTAGATGCCCCATCCCTGGAAACATTCAAGGCCATGCTGGATGGGGCTCCGAGCAACCTAACCTAGTTGAAGATGCCCCTGATCATTGCAGTGGGATGTTGGACTAGATGACCTTTAAAGGTCCCTTTGAGCCCAAACTATTCTGTGATTCTAAGTCTGTTAGAATTCAGCCAGCTTTATGAGGCAGTTTTAATACTGAGTAAAGGATATTTTCAATTTACAAAAAAATATAACAGCTATCCTTAAGCTTAATCCTCAAAATATTCTCAAACTTAATCCAAAAGTCGGCACCCAGTGACTGCATAATTGGAAGTAGCATTTAGAGAACAGAAATGATTCAAAATTCATAGATAATACTGAATGCATACTAAGGCAAAAGTGATTATGAATTTCAGATGACTAAAAAAGAGAAAATATAGTTATTTTCAAAAAAACAAACAAAACGAAACAGCAGAAATAACCCACACTGAAGCTCTAAATCCAGACAACTAACCTCCTTCCACTCACAGTTCTTCCCTTAAGCTGAATTTTAAGCTGTGCAAATAATTTGTGCATGTATGATTGAGAAAGTTCTTATAGGAACAACTTAGGTGCTTCAGCTATTTACTGGCAGAAATTAAGAATTGCCCAGATAAAATCAGTGGAGGTACCCTAATGGTACAATATCAAATAATGGTCTGGCTTTCTACTTTATGATAAAGTCTGCTTCTTGTTTCCCCCTACATTTCTAATATTTAAAAAAAATTCTTGTCTATTACAGAAATTCCTACTCTTATGAACAAGCAAAGAATCTCTGATGCATGTAACATTATTTTCTGTAGAGCAATGTATTCACCATTTTAAAAACTCAACACACCAAGGTATGAGTTACCACATCACGTACAATATTTTGACAGTCTGATCTTGCTAAATGCCAAGGGAACATGAAGAACACTAGGTTGAATGGTAAAGCTAGTTTCAGAGTAGATTCAGTTGCTGCTTGGTGTTTACACCTGTATTATCTGTCCTGGAGTCCAAAAATTACTTGTCCACCTACTCTCTATGCATGAAACATGGACAAGGATATATTATAAACAAGCAATTCATAGGAAATTATAAAATTATGAACTTAACACTCCTCTAAAGTATTACTACCTTTTCATGTCAGTATTCTTCTCTGTTTAATAAGGACTGGGAAAAGGCCAGGTTATTAATATTCTAAAGGCTGTAAGCTGCAGACAGTTTGGTAGCTTTTCATCACATCACATAATTGACTCTCTCAAAATTTAAATATAATTTAAAAATTTAGAAAATTCATGTAGGGTCAAAGACTTAGTGTTAAGAAAATAAATTTACAAAGTGTCCATCTTTGCCAAATATCAGAGTACTTAAATGCCTAAAAATATAGCTAAGCACAAAATAAGTGTATTTTAGAAAGATAATTTAAAAAATCACCAGATTAAATGTGGTCACTAAGTTATTACCCCAAGGTGTGTGAATTACTTGCAAGTGACATTTTTGATTTTTGAAATAAAATATATCTCTTTTCTAAAATAAAAAAAAAAAAAGAAAAAGAAACTAAAGTTGATAACATAACCCAAAAACCCCAGACAAAATAATACCTCAGATTATGGTAACTATTCTATGAAGATTGATGTTCTATTAATGTTCTAGAATCCAGAGTGACTTCTTCTAAATAATTTATTATTTTCATTTTTTTTAAGATACCAGCAGAGGCTGCAGGTAAAACCATAGCCAGGTTCCACTATATCTTATACACATAATATGCAACAGTGTTTGAAAACTTACCCTGACTATCCAGTTGGAAAAAATTCAACTACAGAATTGTCACAGCATCGAAATAAAAGAGGATTTTTTTTTTTTTGCTTTCTGCCATTATAGCTTTTCACTGTGCTTTATAAAAAGTTATAAAAAAGGTGTATTTTTCTTGCATATAGAGGGTACTGAACTTGAGAATCTTGTTTCAGGAATAAACAGGTCAAAGAAACAGCTTTTTATTCTACTGGTATTTTTCACACATGGCAAATAATAGAATGTGCATAGAAAGCAAAATTCATTATAACATTAAACGATATGTTTGCAAATATTTTTGCCTTTTATAATTCACATACCTTCAATTATAAGTAGGAAAATTACTAGCTACTGCTCTAAATTTGGACATCTTCCAAATTTATCTATTTATCCTCACAGAACTACCCAAGCTGAGAACGTTCTTAACTCTGTGTTAACCAGTGTAGCTCACCTCCATGTATAGTCAAAAAATTCAGAGAAGTAAGCACCACGAACAAACAGCAGCTGCATTCAGTAAGAAAATCTACATATGAACCTAACATACGTGGTTCATTTATCCAATATATATCATGCATCCCTTCACCTCTCACCATCAGTTTTGCAGAGTTTTCTGGGAAAGATAATGGCATAATATCACAAAGATAACAAACGTTATCAAGCCTGCTTCCATGGGGAATAATCAATGAGAACCATACTATATTTCTAAATGTTGCTGCTAAAATCTTCTAACAGTATCTATGAGTTCTTATTATAAATCAAAACATTATGCTAGATGCTGTCCTGAGTAAGAAGATGTATTTGGTTTATATGGCAAGGTGTTGGTAGTGGGGGGCTCCAGGGGTGGCTTCTGTGAGCTGCCCCCATGTCAGAGAGAACCAGTTTCCGCTGGCTCCAAGACAAACCCACCACTGGCTAAAGCTGAGCCATCAGTGATGTTCGTAGCACCTCTGTGATAACATATTTAAGATGGGGAAAAAAGTGCTGTGCAGCAGCAGCTGGAAGAGATGAGTGAGAGAAACAACAAAGTCAGTGAAGAAAAATAGGGAGGAGGTGCTCCAGGCACCGGAGCAGAGATTCCCCTGCAGCCCTTGGTGAAGACCATGATGATGCACATTGTCCCCCTGCAGCCCATGGAGGTCCACAGTGGAGCAGATACCCACCTGCAGCCTGTGGAGGATCCCATGCTGGCACAGGTGGATGTGCCCTGAAGGAAGCTGTGACCCTGTGGGAAGCCCGTGCTGGAGCAGGCTCTTGGCAGGACCTGTGACTCCGTTGGTTACTCATGCTGGAGCAATCCGTTCCTGAAGGACTGCATCCCATGGAAAGGGCCCATACTGGAGCAGTTCATGAAGAACTGTGGTCCATGGGAAAGACCCACAATGAAGAAGTTCATAAAGAACTGTGTCCTGTGAGTGGGACCCCACACTAGAACAGGGGAAGAGTGTCAGGAGGAAGGAGCGGGAGGGATAAATTGTTATGACCTGACTGCAACCCCCATCCCCCTGTACCATTTGGAGGGAAGGAGGTAGAAGAGTCAGGAGTGAAGTTGAG
>NW_010522680.1:0-3940 GCF_000687285.1 Phaethon lepturus
CAAAACCTTGCCACGCAAACCCAATACACTCTGGAAATCTGCTCCACCCTTTGGCATGGAGTAACAGCAAAGCTAGGCTGTATATAATCAGAGATGAAGGACCTTTGAAGGTCCCCTCCAACCCAAGGATTCTATGACTCTATGATTTTGTGATTAGCACTTGCAGCTCCTGTGTGCAAGGGCATGTGAGTTTATGGCCTAAGCACTTGAAGGATGCGAGGTGGACACAATGAATTGTAGGCAGGAAGATCATGAGGTCAGAGCGAAACAATTACAGTTATGTGAAAAATGAGTGGTTACAGCATCCAGGCTGCAAAAGCCATGTACGAAGTGCCACAGTTGATTTGAAGTGATTGCACTTTGAAATGAAAACTGATTCCAGACACTTCATTTTTTTCGTGGCTGCTCCTAGTTACATAGTTCATTAACACAGCCATTACCATACATTGTGACATTTGGCTCTTATTTAGCACTTTTGGTTAAACGATGCTTGAATGAACAGTGAAGAAGGACAGCATCCTCCTTCCCTTACAGATATGCTTACAGAAAAGGCACCTTTGCTTCTCAGCTGTGTGCTTATGACTTCTCAAGTGGTTGCTGCTAGGTTTGATTTCATGTCACAGATGGTGACAATAAATGGAGGATTTCCTAAAGACCAGAGAATGGACAAGATGAGGTATAAATGGCACTGACATACTGAACCTTGGTTTTCAAAAACATCCTGCCAAAGTGTCATCTAGCACATCACCATCGTCTGTATGTCTAATCCCTGTCACCTTAGCTGGAAAGCTTACTGTGTTAGGGATCATCTTTTTCTCTTGGGTTTCTTCAGTGTCTAGCCTCTTGTCTGTACTCAGTGCAATGAGTTGCTCCTAAGAAAGGTAATTTCCTATACTCCGCTTCTGTCCAGTGTGATACCATCTAAACATCCTCCATATGAAACGAAAGACTGCCTGAATTTCTTCCACATAAGCCTCAAGCAGAGAGATTTTCTCCACCCTTCCTCTGGGATTATATTAGGTAATAGCAGGCAGGCTGCAGTGCTACTAAATTGGGATGATGTCTGTTTCTTGGTTGATCCTTTGATTGACCAAGTCTTAAAGAAGAGTAGGGATGTCACACAGCTATTGCAAAGCGGTTGCTCAGCTACTGATGTGAGGTTGCTGAGTTGGCCATAGCCCATTATCTGCACTCATGACACCCGTCACCCAGCAAGGCTCTGTGCCATGTGTTGTCATCTGTCCTAGCCATATAAATAATGAGATTGAACTACTCCCGCACTGCAAGAATGGGAAGCTGAGAATGACAAACCAGTTAGAGTCTTCTAAGCCATGACCTGCACTTCCTTCTGCTTTATGAGACTAACTAAACTACTAGAGATCATAGCATTTTTGAAGTGGTAATTTAAAAATAGTTAAAAATAAGGACTCTTCAGGAAAGTGAAAAAAGACACATAGTTTTCCCAACAGTGATTAGTTTTTGAGTTTTTTTTTTTTTGTTTTGGTTTTGGTGGTTCCCCCCCCTTGCCTGATATTGACATTTCAATTTATGCTAATTTATACCACTTGAAAAGCCCAAATAAATCACTCAGGCGGAACTGAAGAGAGGGTGAGTGTAAGGAAATTAAAATTATAAAGTTGATGTCTGTGGTAAGATAGCACTTGAGACACAAAGCATTTGCAATCACTGTAGCATGCATCTAGTCTGTATGATACTTAATTAGTTTTTCAACAAGTGGTATGAATTCCTTTGAAAATTTGTGGACCTTTGTTTACTGCCAACCAGCCTCCTTATGTCCACACAATAAATAATCATAGAGCTGGGGCCATCTGGAAACCTGAAAACAGGATATTTTTCAAGTCTTGATAAAGAAGAATTTTTTAAAAAAAAAGCAAGAAGGTATCAAAACTTTCTCACTTTTCTCCAGTTATTCCACATAGAAAGAACTGTGGGAAGTGTCTTCAGATGGCTGGTTTGATCCATGGACTTTTCTTTTCTATGGTACCAATAAAAAGTTTGCATCAATGGGCAAAAAGGCTGAAGGAAGTGATTTACAGATTGTTGCCTATGAGGCCACAGTAAATATTCTGAAATTTGATCTGATCAAGAAGTGACCATGAGCAACCAATTTGAAAGCAGTCACAGTCCCTGGAGCCAAAACACTTGAGAAGAACTAGTTTGAGATATTGATAATGAGACACAAAGAACAGAGATACAATGCTAGTCAAGTCCAGGCTGGCAGCTGCTCACCCAAAATTTGTTCTAGAATGTGGTAATCCAATGTTTAGAGTGGGATGAATATTTATTGCCAAAATTTCCTTGCTGTTAATGCTAATTAAAACACTGAAACAGGTTTCCCAGAAAGACTGTAGAGTTTCCATCCTTGGAGATACTAAAAAAAATTATAGGACAAAGCCCCGAGCAATCAGATCTAATCTCAAAGTCCTTTTTGCGTAGAGGTTTGGACAAGAAGATTTCTTGAGGTCCTTTTTGACTCTAATTTTTTTATGATTCTGACAACGGTGGACACACTTCTTAAAGGAGGATGCACTGCAGAAGGTGCAGGGAAGGACAGCAAGGACAATAAAAATATTGCTTCCTAGAAGAAAGCTTTTGTCGGTCAACCGTGACCTTTTCTTGTCCCACAGTTGTTCAGAAATCATTCCTAAACACAAACCTCGCACACTGTAATGAGCAATACTCGTATACCATGAAGATGGTATCTAGTGTGATTGTACAGATATGAGCAGATATAAGGATGTATCAAATGTAAGGATCAGCAGGAGATGCACTTCACACTGGAAGATGTACATAGTTGTGAAAGACAAAGGAGTTGCCCTTTGCTGAGTCAACAAGTTGTTATTTAGTCAGTTAAGTGCCAGGGATAACACATGCAGAGAGGCATTTTCCTCTCCAAATGCTTGTTTTAATTAAGAGGAATAGCAAGACTGTAACCTGAATAGGAAACAGGTAAACCAAAGCTGGAGAGGAAAGCTAAATATGTTCAAATGGCTGGGAGAGCCTGGCTTTGGGGACAGTGGTCTTCAAAGATCACAGAATCACAGAATGATAGGGGTTGGAAGGGACCTCTGAAGATCACCTGGTCCAATCCCCCTGCCAAGGCAGGATCACCCAGGGCAGGTTGCACAGGAACGCGTCCAGTTGGGTTTTGAAGGTCTCCAGAGAAGGAGACTCCACAACCTCTCTGGGCAGCCTGCTCCAGTGCTCCATCACCCTCACAGTAAAGATGTTTTTCCTCATGGTGAGGTAGAACTTTCTGTGCTGCAGTTTGTGCCCATTGCCCCTCATCCTGTCACTGGACACTACTGAAAAGAGACTGGCTTCATCCTCCCAACAGCCACCCTTCAGGTATTTATTGATAAGGTCCTCTCCCAGCCTTCTCTTCTCCAGACTAAACAGCCCCAGGTCTCTCAGCCTTTCCTCATACGAGAGATGCTCCAGTCCCTTAATCATCCTCGTAGCCCTCCACTGGGACTCATAGTCCTCCTGAACTCTCTCCAGGAGTTCCTTGAACTCTCTTGAACTGGGGAGCCCAGAACTGGACACAATGCTCCAGATGAGGCCTCACCAGTGCAGAGTAGAGGGGGAGGGTAACCTCTCTCGACCTGCTGGCCACACTCTTCTTAATGCATCCCAGGAGACCATTGGCGCTCTTGGCCACCAGGGCACATTGCTGTCCCATGGAGAACTTCTTATCTACCAGGACTCCAAGGTCCTTTCCATGGAGCTGCTTTCCAGCAGGTCAGCCCCCAACCTGTACCGGTGCATGGGGTTGTTCGTCCCCAAGTGCAGAACTTACACTTGTCCTTGTTAAATTTCATGGGGTTCCCCTCCGCCCAACGCTCCAGTCTGTCCAGATCCCATTGAATGGCAGCACAGCCTCCTGGTGTATCAGCCACTCCTCCCCGCTTTGTATCAT
>NW_010522680.1:4007-23404 GCF_000687285.1 Phaethon lepturus
TGGTCCCTGGGGAACACCACTAGCTACAGGCGTCCAATTGGACTCTGCACCGCTGACCACAACCCTTTGAGCTCTGTTGCTTAGCCAGTTCTCGATCCCTCTCGCAGTCCACTCATCCAACCCATACTTCCTGAGCTTCCCTCCGGGAGACAGTGTCAAAAGCCTTACTGAAGTCAAGGTAAACCACATCCACTGCTCTCCCTTCATCTACCCAGCTAGTCACTCCATCATAGAAGGCTATCAGGTTGGTCAAGCACGATCTCCCCTTGGTGAATCCATGCTGACTACTCCTGATAACTTTCTTTTCATCCATGTGCCTAGAGATGGCCTCCAGAAGGAGCTGTTCCATCACCTTCCCAGGGATGGAGGTGAGGTTGATCGGTCTATAATTTCCTGGGTCTTCCTTCTTGCCCTTTTTGAAGAGTGGGGTGACATTTGCTTTCTTCCAGTCCTCAGGTACCTCTCCCGTTCTCCATGATTTTTCAAAAATGATGGAGAGAGGTGTTGCAACAACGTCAGCCAGCTCCCTCAGCACTTGCGGCTGCATCCCATCAGGGCCCTTGGATTTGTGAGTGTTCAGTTCAGCCAAATGATCTCTAACTCAAACCACATCGACCAGTGGAGAGTCTCCCTCCCTCCAGGCTTTTTCACTTATGTCCAGGGTCTGGGATTCCTGAGGATTAGTCTTAGCAGTAAAGACTGAAGTGAAAAAGGCATTCAGTAACTCTGCCTTCTCTGCCTCCTCTGTCACCAGGGCTCCCACTTCATTCACCAGAGGTCCTACATTGTCCCTAGTTAGTCTTCCTTTTACCACTGATAAGTGGTAATACAAAGATGTATCCTTCACAGTGAGGGATACAGAAGGAAAAAGTCTGTGAAACTGAAAAACAGACAAGTCTACAGTAAATCAGGTGAATAAAGGGACAGAGGGAGAGATCTCAATATTTGCACATTAAAAAAATATTTTTCTTTCATTTCTTCATGCATGTTTTTTATGAACATTTTGAATTTCTTGCCACAGGTCAAGGAGAATGCCAGAAGTGTGGGTGGAGTAAAACAGCAGTAGCTAAATTAAAAGGGGGTAAAAATCCATCAAAAGCCATTAAAAAGATCACAGCTCCATCAGAAGAAGTCCATAATGCTAGAAAATTATCACTGTGTGCTGGCCCTGAGCCAAACAACTGTTCTCAATTTATTCCAGGTCTTGGTCAACACTTTGTTGCCCTTAGTGTTTAATACATGGTTTAATATATAGGTCTAGAGCTGACCTACTGTGAAGGACATTACTCATTTCAGACCATTTTCTGGCAGTCACATTGCAGCTGGCACAGCGCTGGAAAAATTGCCCAGAAAAGCCCAGAGATGAGAGGTGACGACAGTGCTCTTGTTCCAGCACAAGCAATGAATTTTCGGTAGAAATTGCCAACTGAGGAGCTATGTCCAGGATGAGCCAAGGAGTCTGATTACATGCATATAGTTGCTCCACTTATATATCTGTGTATTGGGAATGGGGTACCCCAATGCCTTGGAGGAGCTGGATGTTAGACTGCTTTTTTAATCCCAAAGGAGCTGGACTGAAATCATCCCACTGGCCCAACTGGAGATGTATAGCAAGTCTTTTCTCCTGTTGAGTCAGAGGAACCACCGTGATGCCTTTCAACAATATTTCAGCACAAAACCTAACCCCTTTACATGACTATTAATCTCACATGCCAGATCTGAGCATACTTGAAAGCCTTTAGTGGAGACAACACAGCCAGAGATTGCTCTGAGGTCAAAGCCTGCTGCTGTGGAAATGAAATATTTGCATAACCTTTTCTTTCAAGAATTTATGTGATGCGCCAATACATTAATTCAAGTTGCTTCCTCAATGCTTTGCTGAAGCTGCCAGACAGGGGAGAAACAGTGCAATATATTTCTGGGGAAGAACATGATTATCAGCCCTAAAAAGGCATATGGTAGGGCTGTGATAGGGAGTACATGGCACAGTTGTCCCAGGGAGAAAGCAACTAGATGTAGCCATCCCTCTCCAGGCCTGTGTTCCTGTGATAGGGCATGGGCACATCTTGCATCAGTCAGATGGTTCCATTCCTTGGTCTGTCTGGACACCCTGGACAGCAAAGACATGTACATCAGCAATGTGCAGGGCTTTTCTCTGTCCTTGTGGCTGCAGATGGAGGAGGCTGGCTGGGGCAGAGTGATCGTGGGTACTGCCCACTCATTGTACATCTTGGAAGGTAAAAGTACAACTCAAGAAGTTTCTCTATAATTAAATTCAGGGCTAGGAAGCCTTTGCTTTGGGCTCAGAACTTGCAGCTACTGCATTTGTCCTGAAAATGTGTATGAAATCACCATTGCTGGGCTTACTTGGGACCATTTTCAAGCAGGACTGTCTGCTGGAAATGTCTTAGCTAACTCTTCCTGAAGAGTATGAATTGTTGAATTTGTTGACTGTGATGTGATGTTACACCAGCAGATAATGTGGCCCAGGGTAATTCTGAGCCTCACTATGACTGTGGCACAGTGGATTAACATTTTTGCATTGCCCGTAGGAAATGTGTGGCTATATTATTTCACTAAAATCAGAAACATGCTACAGCACCTCTTGGAATTAAGAGTGTTGCCCTGGTATAAGAATGATTCAAGGAAGAAAGTGCCTGGACTGTTTCTTTCTTAAACAACTTGTTTGACTGATAGTGTCTATTTAGCAGCTTCTTCTCACCTTCCTTGCTCTCCTCCCACATTTTGACTTCTCTGGATCCCTTCCCAATGTATATTCCTACCTATCAGGACAAAATCAGACCTCTGCAAAGCAGAGCAGCCAAATAATTTTGTACCCTACAGCATGGAAAGACATCTAGAACTAGCCCTTACTGCTGTGTGCTTGAGTGAACTCTGAATTTTAGGGAAGCACGAGGTGTATTTTCAAATATATAGCTAAAGAGATTAGTGCTCACAGTGATGGGGGAACAGCAAATCTTCATGGCCCTGGGTGTCATGGGATGAGGAACTGAGTGGGATTTTTATTTTGCTCTGTGCTTTTCCACAAATGAGAAACCAGCTTGTTGGTTCCTGAGATTTGCAGCCCACTGCTGAGGCTTTTTTGATGGTTATTCCCATTTTAATCTGTCTCCTGGGCATGAATGTTAAAAGTACTGATGCACTGGAGGCCTGGATCATGGGTTCAGTGTCTGGCTGACCCAGCCAGTGGGGCCAAAGGTTTCACTGGAGGTTGTGATGAAGCAGGCTAGCTATTCAGTGGAAGAATCATGACAGCCAGAGCTCATCTTTTCTTGTTTTCTGAGCTATATGGTGTTTTGCTGAAGGTGTCCAAACAGTTTTCCTCTGACTTGCCCTTTTTGCATTTTGCTTTTATATAATGTCTCTGGGTTTCCCACCTTAAGATGGATTTCCCATAGTCTATTATGGAGATCTCATTCAAATCCAATCTTTGTCATTCAAATCCCAGTCTTCTTGGGCCTTGGGGTTATGAGATGTTTGGGCTTTTTTTTTTTTTTAAACAAGAAGAGTACAATCTGAAATGCAAAAAAGCAGAAGGATTGCACATGGCTGCCATACTACACTTTGGGTGGCTGTCTTCCTGCTGTTACTCACCTTCTGCCACTCAGAAAGACATGTTGCTGATGTTCCTGTTCTCAGGCTACTCAGTTTTTTTTTTCTTTTAAACCGCCTGTTTTACTTCCCTTAAGTTTTCTCTCAATCTGCTGTCCATAACTGGAGAAAGCTGCCAATCACGTCTGCCCAGAGAGTGACTATCAGCAGAGGCAAGTGTGCATTTATGGTTTCCTTCCTGTTAAAAAAGAAAGACAAACCTTTTCATTGTATTTAATACCATTCCTTACTGATTTCATGCAACAAAACGCACATTGGTTGGTTTGTATTTATTTATTTTTCTTACTTCCTGGAATTTACAAAGCAGTGAAATAATCTCTTTCATATTTACTCTTCTGTTATCTGAGAATCAACAGTTATTATGCCTTAAATGCATCAGAAACATTCTTAGGTGTGGGATAAATTTATTCCTGCCCAGTATTATATGGAATGAGTATACCTCCTAAAGAGACATTTTCTATGGAGAATTTGCTTTTAGATGTGCCCTTTATAGAAATGCATTCTTAGAATTAGAAATTTAAGAAGACTGCAAGGAATCCCACCATGAGCAAGGAAAAGAGAAGTGTTGAACCCTTGGCATGTATAAAAGTTTTGTGTATAATATTGCTTAAAAAGCTCCCAGAAATTGTAATTAGCTGCTACTGGATAGTCTCAGAAGATGGTTCTGAGGGTCGAGAGGGATTTTCTAGGCAGGTAATGTGCTGGAATGTCAAATTCATGGTTCCCCAGGCAAATGTTGAGCCAATCAAGCTATCAAGAGTGAAGAAGGCTAAAATAGGAGGCCATGTTGGTTTAGTGCCTGATGAACGTGGAAACTAGAGTTGTGTGAGCAGGATCTTGAGCACCTAAGGTGCAGGCCTTACATTTCTGTTTCACCAGCATTTAAGACTATTATGCCTGGGCTGGAACGCTGCTTGCTGTGGGAAAATCTTTCATTTACTTAGTTGTTGAGAGGGTCTGAGATGTTTGGGAAAAGTTTTTGCTTGGAAGTTTTCCCATCACAAACTGGGGACCTGTTGAAAACTGCAATATCACCCTTAAATTATGATCAGAGGGAAAGAGTGTCTGTGCACATACATGCTAAAAAAAAATAAACATATGAGAGCAAAAGAAGTTCAATGCATTGCCACAGTCTATGCTTTCTCATTTGCGCTGCCTTCGTTGAAGAGGACACTACTAATGGCATTTGTTTAAATGGTGAATGTCCATTGCTTCTCATTCAGGCAGAGGAGACTGAAGGGTCTGCCAGCTGAACCAGTCAGGAAGCTGCAGAGTTGGCTGCCCACACCTCCCAGGATGATGCGGCCCATCAGAGATGGACTGAATTGCCACCTTCCAGTGCAAGGGAGCAATGAAAGCCCAAGGAGAAGGCAGGTTCTTAGATGCTGCAAAGTGGCAATTTATGCTGTTGGAGGCTCTGCTCATAGATATTTTGTGGCTGTTGCATAAAGAGCAATGGTCACTCACAGTATCTGGCAAGCTTCAGAGGGTCCCAAGCATCAGGGTGAATGCTGCTTGGCAAAGCCAATTCATTTCAGAGCACATTCAGGTCTACAGCTTTGATATGGAAAGGAGCTGGAGGGAGGTCACCCTGGGCTCCTTCTCCTCCTTCAAGAAAAACAAGAAACACCAGAGGATAAAAGAGCAAGGGAGAAAAAGCAAAGCTCCATCTAACAAAGTAGTATTTCACCTAGCTTAATGGGTTGTCTCTGTTTGATGAGCCAGTGAGACACATCTGAATGGATCTTGCAGATTTTTTTTTTTGGAACACAGCTTCATGATTTTCCCTTTTGAAGCTTCTGCATCACTTCCCATCTGTTCGCTTACTCATGGAGGGAAAATGTATTCATTATTTACTTCTTTCTCTGAAATCATGTTTGTGGACTTGATTTCATGTCTTTGAAGCTTCCCTTTATGTCCTGTAGAGCTCCAGACTCTTTTATTAATATACCTTTAGACTCTTTTATTAATATACATTTTGCTTCTCTTTAGGAAACTTCATCAAAAGTTAAACACTGGTCAGAAATGTGTACCATGACTAATTTATTAGATGAACATGGCCATCTAAAGCCCTAAAATTCCTACTAATGCATCCCAGTCTTGCAGAAACTTGTGTGTGAGTCATCCTACTGAACTGTAGTTAGTGCAACTGCTCTCTGCGTAGTGTTAGGCAGATGCATATGTCTCAATGCATGCAAAAAAGCCAAAAAACCACAGAGCTGGCTAAGGAAGGAAGTGCCAATGGACTTGTTTTACTGTAAACTGCTCCTCCTCCCTGGCTTGAAAATCACTTGGCTGGATAGAAGGCAAGTGCCAAGTCTCGTTCCTGACTCAAAAGCCTTCATGATAACTTCTTTTTTATGAGACATAACTTCTTTCTCTATCTTTTATAAGACATAACTTCTCACATAAAAATTACAGCAGTAGTGCAAAGTCCATCTTCACACATAAGAGAAGGCCAGAGCAGGACAGTATTGATTAGTTCAGTAGAAACCTCTGCCTTGATAAAGAAATCAAGAGGCAGGATTTTTGTCAACAAAGTCAGTATTCCTGTTCTCTTGGTGTTCTTCATGTACTGCCCTCATGCTGCAGTCCTCCAGCAAAGGCTGGAGCCCAGGACTGCCCTCGTCAGAGTCGTTAACCCTTTCTCAAAGCAGGGTTTTTTTTTTGTTTGCATGTTGGAATTCCACATCCTAAATCTCTAATTAATTAATATGAGTAACTGTTCTTGATGAAGAAGTTATACTTTGCAAATCCCAGAGCCTTCCACATGAAGAAGTCAGTAATTTAATTCGAACCACTGCAGTGCAGCAGAGGCAGTACTAAAACCTATGTTCCCTCCTGGGCTCAAAGCCCTGTAGAAGCCATCAGCTCAGCCTGGCTGGAGTTCATTTGGAAAATTAAAATTTCAATGAAAATATATGCAGAAAGACAGAAAAGTCAGATTTTGTTTCTCTCTTGAAAGCAGTGATATCTTGCCTTAGCAACTAACCAAATCCAAAGCCTGTAAATTTGAAAACAGCCTTTATCCCAAATTGTTTTTACTCTGCTTGCTTATAGAGTGCAAAGCACATGGAAGGCAAACACTGGGTATCTGTGGGGGGAGCTGTTGATCAGGGCATGGGCAGTCACACCCGAGCTGCAGCAGAAGCAAGGCTGGGGTACTGAAGCCAAGCTGAGGACAGGGCAAAGTGATAGGATGCAGCAGTTTGAAGGGCAAGGCAAGACCCAACCCCACGGGTCCATGGAGGGTCAGGATAAGACCTTGAAGGTGCTGACAGCAGAAGCTAGGAATGGAACTGAGCAGCCCAGAAGAAGAAAAGAGAATTGTGTCCATCAAAAAGCTGTGGTAGTCCAACAAGGAACAAGGTTGAAAGAGAAGGAGGTGGATGCAAGGACAATGCTTGGATCTAGGCAAAGAAAGGACTCTGGACCAAAGTGTTTGGAGTTTTAGTTTTATGCTACCTATGATTTTTTTAGGAATCATTGCCTTGGTCTCCTATTGCCAATAGCACAGACCTACACACTTTTCTTGAGTGGGTACAATTCCAGAGGGCAGCAGAGGAGGTGTGGACAGAGCACTGTCCTAGCATGAGGATTGTGCAGATAGCGAACTGGTGCGACAGGTAAATTCAATTGAGGTGCTGTACACAGAGAATAACATATATGCCCTAGTTAGAAACATCCTGTGGCCATAGTGTCACTGTGTATATAGTGAGATTGCCACACAGAAACATAGCCCTGCACTATGTGGTTAAGCCTGAGCATCTTTCTCAAGTGGTGGGGTGATGGGAAACCATAGAAATACCCAGGTACGCTGATATGGTTTGGAGGCATATCATCAATAGTTGTCACTGGAAGGAAGCAAAGCTGCATTGCTTCAGGCTGTCATTCTTGCTGGTTCCTCTCTGACTTTAGTGGTGCAGTCTAAGTCTATGGAGGAAGAAGATCTGGTTTGTTTTTTTTTTTTTGGCCTCAGTTTTCTTTGTGAAATACCACTGGGCTATAATAGTTGTCCTAAAATAAATTCAGCTGGGTCTAGAGTCTATGCCTATTCTATGGCAATATTTTATGGATAAATAAGGGTTCAAAGTCCATTCTTTGGTCTGGAGGACACATAGTGATACATTTATGTACTTTCTGGAAGGTTATTGATTACATGATTAGTTTAACTTTTAAAGATTTCTTTAGCCTAATAACTGTGTGATTATGTTTAACAGCATACTCTCATAGTCCTTAGGCTACACTTGCCTCAATGCTAACATTTCAGCTATGCGTAAAATGTTAATCACAAGGAAAGCATGCGTGTAGAACCAAGAGGCCTCATGAAATTAAAACAAAGAAGAGTTAAGAGCAAGGACTGAGACATTAGTGGGAAGAGAGAAGATCTCTCAACGCTGAGCACAGAAATATCCTACCAGGAGTGCTCAAACAAGGATGATAAGAAAGAATCGCTTGGCTGGACAACAGAAGGGGCAAACATCCAAGGAGAAGAAACTATCCTCAGGACACCCGTGGTCATAAAAGGGAAAAAGGAGTAGGGGGCTAACTCCTCAAATGACCACCGATGACCACCCAAGACCACTGCGCATGCGTAGTGTAGTTTTGCAACCCAGCATTATGTAAATGTAGTAGATAGGCAGGGAGGTGGAGATTTCTCAGAAAATGTGTGAATATTCATGTCTTTCAGGTATATACAGGATGAACTTTTGTTTCAGGGCATGCGTGTTAGGTGGAGCAATCCCCCATGCATCCAGCGCTGCAATAAAGAACGCCTGCCTTCTAAACTTCAAACTAAGTGTTAGATGGGTTTCTTGCCGACTTTTTTGGTAACAATAGCAAGTTGACATGTATATGATTAAATGCTCTTACCTGCAATGGGCATTTTTTTTTCTATTTGGAAGCAGTCCCTGTCCTGTGCTACTCCTCAAATGATATTTAGACATGGTCTGGGAAAGAGCTACTTCAAAGGGGACACAATTTCTTCAATTTAAGATGGAAGTGGTCCAGCCAGTGGGAAATCAGTGCCCAAGCCTGTGTCCTTCTTACCTTTCCAGAGTACGGCCAAAGAGCTGGATGCAGAACAACGGCAAGTCTGCAGTGAGAGCATGCCAGGAAGTTTTCAAACATGTTGTCGAGCTTGTGACAACCTCTGTGACCTCTGCAGCTGATATTTGATCTGCATGTCATGTACTCTCCTCACTCTTGTTGTGTTTAATAAATATTCTTAGTGTGGACTTGTGTGTGTGATCTTACCGCAGCCAGCAGACACCCAGCAGGGTCTCACCTGCCTCTCCCTGCTGCAAGGAAAGCAGCACAGAGCCCTGAAATGTGAGGCAGATTAAAAATAACCATTGTTTCTGCACATGAAAGTGCATCTTTCAGAGCCTTGTGACTCTGAAGGCAGCTCTTGGATTCAGATGGAAAAGGCACAAGTAATGGCTCGCGTCATGCACACAATTCATCATTGTCCTATTAATCAGGGTGGCTGTTTGCCCCCCAGTCCCTCCCAACACACACATCCCTGTTTCAGGATCTCAGAGACCTTTTAAAGAGCCATTTTTAGAAAAAAAGAACCATGCGCAGCAATGCTGCGTGAAAGGGAGTACTTGCTGCTGTGGTATGTTTGCCATCACAGTGAACAATTTCTTACAAGCCTTCAGGCACGTGCTGCAATGCCAGGATGGTAATGATTAAATTACCATGCTTGAATGGGTATCTGGGTGGGTATTACACCTCCCTTCTGGCACAAGAAATGTGTCAATGGCATTTGGTCAATTCTAGCACATATATTGCCTGAAGACATGGTTATTTGAGGAAGAAGTGGGGCAAGCAAAGCCCAAATAGTCTGTAAACTGTTAAACCAAGTTAAACCTGTTGGCTTACGTTGCCAATGTATGGCAATGTTGCACTTGTTCCCTGTCACTCAGGAAGCCTTAGGCCAACAGCTCCTGAGACAAAGATAGTCCAAGTTATTGGAAGTCATTTTGTATCACAGATCTGTTTTTGACTGAGCTCATGCTGTTTCCTAAGAAAAAGCATCTTCTTTAGATAGATTTCTCTCTTTGACAAGGGTACAAGAGGTTTCTTAGGTACTCATTACACCTCACAACAAAAATAGCATTTTATGAAGCCAACAAAGATTTAAAAGCATCTTCCTGAAAGTATGTGTTGGCAGTGGCAACTAGGGAAAAAAGTGTAAGCTAGGAGAAAAAAAATAACCCAGATTTTGAAGTAGCAGAAGATAAGACATTTTGTTGGTTTTGTAGATTTATTTAGCTTACTCTTCCCTTCCCAAGTCATGTCTCCTTGCTTTCACAACTTTCTGCCATGTCCTCGATCTGACTTTGAGAATCTGAAGTTCTTGGTGGGGGGCCTGAAGCAGAAGGGACTAAGGCATTACTGGGACTAATTTGGATCTGGTGTCATAGTCCCTGGATTCTTTGAGTGATTGAAATGATGCTGGAAGCTGAATACTGGGTCAATATTGGAAAGAGGGGTCTGAGGGACTGGCATGAAGATGATGTTAAGGGTAGGGGTTTGGGATGGTGTTGGTGGGAAAAGGTAGGACATAGTGAAAGACCACAAGCTGTCTGCTGGAGTGAAGGGTTGTGTGTTTGTGTGTTTACTGGAGGGAGGAGGGGATATTGCTTATGTGAAGGATGTAACAGGTCCTGGGCTAACAGAAGGACATAAGAAAGGGTGTATTTGCTGTATAGCCTAGTGTCCTGTTTCTGACAGTGGTCCAGGGTGATACCAGGTAGAAGAACAAGGTAAGCATATATTTCCCTAAATTGCTTCTGACACCCAATCACTTGATATTCAGAGATTTCCAGACCGGGAGGGGGTTTCTGTGTATTTTGTAAAACCAATGGCTCTCTTGGCATGAATGTGCCCATGAGTACTTGCCACTTTTCAATACCGACAACATCCTGTGGTGAAGAGCTCCCCAGCTTCATGATGGACCTCCTCGGGTTTTTTTTGAACTTGCTCCATGTGTTGCTTTGAAGCCTATGCCTTATTCTTACTCTCTTTCTCTCTCTTATCATCTCCACTAGAGGATAAAGTGCAACAGTGGGGGAAGTAGCTGACGGGCCTAAGGAAGGGTGTGTTCCTCCACCAAGTCACAACAGAAGGGCATGGCCAGCCAAGCCTTGTCACTGTTGCTTTCTCCTCCAGTGTTCTTGGGGAATCCAAGAGGAATGAAGGGTTGGAGGGATAAAGGAATGAAGGAATGGAGGGACAGAAAGATGAAGGCATGGAAATATGGATGAATGGAGGAAGCCCAGTGCCCACTCTGTCCCCACAGCTCTCACCTGTATGCTCAAGCCACCAGTGATGCCTACAGATGGCTCCCTTCAGGCCCACAGTGAGGCTTCCCTCCAGGAGCTACAATTTTAGAATGGTTTAAATTCCTGGTGACACATTCAGTGGAAATAGGCCAGATGGCAAGGCTGGTCTGCTGATGTTCTTTATTAAAGGACCTGTTTGGACACTGACTTGATGAGGATCCAACAACACTACTATCAGGGTCCTCAGTATTCTTTGTCTGAATAATGAAAGCATATGCATTTTGGTTTTTTTCCCCCCTTTGGTTTTTTCCCCGTCATTGTTTTATTCTGACCAGAATTTATCCCTCTCCAGCTGTACATTAGCATTCTTCCTCTCTCCAAATCCTCCTCCCTCATTTCCTGCCCACGCTGCTCCCTTTCCTCACTCTTCCACAGTGCTGCTTATCATCACAAAGTGAAACAGGAGCAACTGTGTGGACTCTAGCGTGGTGTTGTCCCTCAGCATTACAGCATAGGAACCAGCAGGACAATGGCAGCAAGGGCAGATTTCTCCTTGCTGCATCTTCGCTGTATAGCAAAGCTACCATGCTGCCATGGCCGTTTCCAAAGTGGTATTGCCTCATTTTCCTTTACCTGGCAGCAGAAGTGGTGGCCAAGGTGTGTTGACCTGGGAAGTTGATTGCTCTGTGAATGGTGCATCAGATATAACCCTTTACTGGGATGTGCCATATAACAGGAATTTCTACCTGCAGTATCTGTTACGGTGCTTTCCTTATGGCTCTGGAGCACTTACTGCCACCCATACATTTAGCTGATAGGACACTGCCTATAGCTTGATATGAAGACCTCAAAAGATTATAGTAGGTACTGGAAAAGAAAAGACATAAAGCCATCTCATTCTCAGCAAGTGACAAGCTGGTTCCGTGTTGCGGAGGTGGTGGTGGTGATAGAGCAAGAGTGCTGGTGAGGGTTCATCTTTTCACAGCCTTCCCCAGCAGATGTGGCTGCAAGATCACGCCAAGAGCTGCAACTTGTTGTGCCTCCTGGATGTCGTTTAAATTGAGAAATTGGAAGCAATCTGGAGTGAAAGGAAAATAATTTGTTTTGCTCCCTTCATTTGCAGTGCATTTTCCCTCTAAATTAGCTGGCATGATAGTTCAGTCACTGAGAAAGGAGAAGAAAAAAGAGGCCTAGGAATCCATTTCATTGTGTTTTACAGAGGGATGAGTTTCAGCTAATAATGCTTTCGTGCGTGGCAGAAAGGAATCTGCTCTGTAAGTGAAATAGTGCTCAGGCACTTGCATACAGCATACAGTGAGCTGAAGAGGAATGTCACTCTATGGATATATGCTGCGGGTGCGCCCTTCGCACATCAGTTCTGACGTCTTCTGGGAAGCAGTCAAACCAACCCCCATGCAGTGAGAGAAAGGGGTTGGTTTGCCTAGGGAGTGCCTTTAAGATCAAATGCAAGCATCCTTCTGGGATGCCTATCTCAGTGCATGCCTGTGAGGCTTAAATCAAGGGAAATTGCTGAGGTGCTTGAGCGTGTCCAAAGAAGGGCAACGAAGCTGGTGAGGGGTCTGGAGCACAAGTCTTATGAGGAGCGGCTGAGGGAACTGGGGTTGTTTAGTTTGGAGAAGAGGAGGCTGAGGGGAGACCTTATCGCTCTCTACAACTACCTGAAAGGGGGTTGTGGCGACGAGGGCGCTGGTCTCTTCCCCCCACTAACTAGTGGTAAGATAAGAGGAAATGGACTCAAGTTGCGCCAGGGGAGGTTTAGGTTGGATATTAGGAAAAATTTCTTCACTGAGAGAGTGGTCAGGCATTGCGACAGATTGCCCAGGGAGGTGGTGGAGTCACCATCTCTGGAAGTATTCAAAAAATGTGTGGATATGGTGCTTCAGGACATGGTTTAGGGGACATGGTGGCGCTGGACTAATGGTTGGACTTGATGATCTTGAAGGTCCTTTCCAACCTTGGTGATTCTGTGAAATTATGTTGCCCTGTTATGTATAGAGTAGAACTCATATGACTGCACGTGGACTTCTAAAATTCTGATATCTATGTAAAGGCATGTCACTTAGACCCTTCTTCAGTCAGTGGGAGCTAGCTAGTAGATAAAGCAGAAACACAGTTGAGTCAAACTGAAGCAATCGTCTGTATTCATCAGTTCAACGTCTGTTGCCATTGCTTATCTCTCCACGTGGACTGCCTCAAAGGTAATGCTCAGTGGCAGAAGAATGGATAACTCCTGTGATTGTAAATGCTCTAAGATATTTTGGCTAGTCTCCAACTGCACTCACCCTGCCGGAAGGATGCTGGCATCCCAGACGCCTTTTATCCTATCTGCCAGCCCCAGATGGCTGAAGTAGCCTAGGTAATCTCTTGTGGCGTGAGATGCATACGTGTAGGTAAATGAATCTTTGCGAGCAAGACCATCATAGATGCAGATATCCATATTGTAGATACTTACATTTGACACCATTATATTTGCAACAGTTAATGCGACACCAAATCCCTGTGTCCCAGCTGATGTGATATTTGAATATAAGCTACTCAGAGAAGAATAAGGCTGGCCCATTGGTTTATTAACCATTTCAATGTATCTACATCTTTTAGCAGGTTGGTTGATATCACAGGATACAGAGGAATATTAAAACTGCTTCCTTGTTCCATGGAAAGGTTACCAAAGAGAGCTGTCACCTTATAGGAGTTCATGTAACTTATTTTTGAAAGCTCTTCTAGTGAGGGTGTATACTTCTCCCTGCATGAGCTTCTCCAGTTCCTGGCTGCTTGGATAAAGAGCTTGCAAAAATCTGTGGTATTATTTCCGTGAGCTTACTTCAGACAGGAAATACCAAGGCTTGATTTACCTGAGGCAATCACCAATGTGAAGCATAAGGTTGACAATTATTGTTGGAAAAGCAGCAGATGGGAGGACACTTCTGCTACCTGACCTTACTTCCCGCTCAGAGGACAGCTGTCACCTGTGACAGTTGTGGCTCTCTAGCAGCACTGAGTTTCTTGCCTCTGCCTAAATGGACTCTATTTAGTCTTCCGTTCATAACCGTGGTTAGCTGGAAAATGTCCAATTTTGTGAGTAACAGCTGTTACTTTAAAAGTGACAGGCTCTATTCATCTGGAACAATCTCCAATCTGAGCTGTACAACCAACCAAATGGACCTATCCCACAGAAACTCTGTTGCTACAAATATATGATGCATTAAGACTCTGAGAAAGGCAGAAAGCATTTGCAGTTTGCCAGAAAAATAAAACAGCTTAGGTGAATAGGTTCTGAAGTACCAGCAAATATTTAGGCAGCTCTTTTTGCATCAAATTTTTCTGCTGGGTACCAGCTTGGTCCTTAAGAGAAATAAGAAAGTAGGCAGTGGGCTTGGGTTATCTGCCTGATGTTGTTATCTTTTCTTCTATGACTTTAAGGAAGTCACAATAGGACCAATTTGCATTGTGTTAGTATTTTAAATAATTTGCTAAAATGGTCATCTTGGAGGCTCAATCAGAAGTTACCATGGCAAAGTGAAATCACCCTGTGTTGGCTACACAATTATAGCATATAGCACCTTCTTTTGGCTTGTTGCAAGTGAGAAATTAATTGTGTCAACTTAAACTTTCTTAATTTTTTGTCAGTGAATGCCCTATAGCTTGTGGAGCTGCAACAACTTGAACTTGTATCTCATTTCTTTGTTTTCCTGGTAGTTATATTCAGGTATGACAACACTTTGTATTTCTCATGGACTTCATTAAGCTTAAAAATGAATGAATGTAGTTTCATCTCACTCTTAATTAGCCAATTTTCCCCCTTTTCAGTTTTCAAGGGACAAAAAGTGTGTTTTTATATAATACATTTGCTTTCCTTTGCAGAATGCCATGGACTAAAGTCACAGGGACAGTTACTTGTCTCTGCGACAAGGGTTTGGGGAACTCTGGAAGCTGTGAGCCTATAGAGAGCTAATAGACACAAAGAAGCTTGCAAAACAACAGCTCCTGCTTAGATTTAGTGGCATCAAAGACCAGGCAAAGCCTATGACACATAAAGCTTTGAGGATAGATGGGAAAGTCCGCATTATCAGTCTCAGCCTAGCCACATGCATACAAGGAGACAAGAAACGGGACCAATTGTCATAACATGTAGAGAAAGTCTGTCCTGACTTCCATTTGAGATTTGATGAGGATTGGAAGGGGAGATGCCTCGCATACTCTAGCCACCAGCTACTTTCTTTCTGAGACATAATCTTGTGCTGATACCTGTGTTGTACTTTCCTGTCTATAAAGCAGCAGTCCCTCCTGGGCTATGAAGTCCCAGATGGCAGAGGAAATCACAGAGTATAAATGGCTTGCCATCCTTCCCAAGCTGTTCTCCAGAATCAAGTCCGAGCACTGCGTTTGGAAGGTTGACCTGTTGCTTGTGTTTGCTGAGATTTCAGATGTCTCCAGGCTCCATTGGGCATTCCAGCCCTCACAAATTCAGCAGTTTTTGCATTCCTGGAAGTGTGTAAACTAACACTGACAGGTCATTTCAACTGAATTCCACCTCCTTGGAAACCTGGGAGGCAGAGATTTTGCTCTGCCCTGCCCTTGGCTTTCCTAGACACTTCCCACAACCAGACTTAGCTGTATTGTCGCTCTGTCCAGAGAAAGGTTATGGGATCTTCTGCTGCCAGGACCTCCTCATGCTGTTTCCCCACTTGGTTCCCTCCTTCTGATGCCCCAACACAGCCTGGAACGAAAAAGTCAATCCATGTGCTTATGTTTGTATATGTGTGTTTGTGCCTGCACAAAGATCAGAACCCCCTTCTCCCCCAAATAAATGATTCAGGGGTACTTTTGTTTACAAAGGGATTCATTTAAAAGCAATATCAACATGGAAAAGAGAGGCAAGCACTGAGAAAAATTACTTTTCCCCTCCTTCATCCTTCTTTGCCACCTCATCTAGTCCCTATTCCTAGTGTCTTAGCATTGCCTTCAACAGTCCTTTACTGTTATACATGCATTTGATCATTTTACAGCTTCCCTACTCTTTACAAGGTTTTCTTCTGCTTGCTGTGGTACAGCACTATTCCTCATACTCTGCTTCTCCAGGGATCCATTAATGTTTTATCCCCCCTCATGGACTGCTAGCTGCTAGTCGCATATAAGATATCTTCACTTTTCTATCTGTTAGCTCTCAAAGAAACTGCAGGTAGTGATTGTGGTAAAAAGCCAGGACTTCTGACAGCTCTTGGAGACAAAAATAAATAAAAGCAAGTCAATTAATCAATTTGCGACATTTACAACAAAACTCAGAAAATGTATAGCACGCCAAAAGGCAGGCACTTTTAATCCTTAAATTTTGTTGAAAGGCTGCAAAAATGTTTGAGAATTGTAAAAGTGTTTTTGACTTGTGGATAGCCTCTCAAGTCACTGCAATTTCCGGATGCTATAATAATAAAATCCAGAAAGACTGCTCAGCCCAGCTTTTCAGATCAAATTGATTGACAGGAAGACTAATTCCATAGAAACCACAAAATCTGCCCCATTTTCTTCTTCTAAGACCCTCATGCATGACTGAGTCTCATTTACCTCTGCACAATTTAGCATAATTGCATCTCTCTAATTTAAGTAGAACATTTTTCTGGCAAAGTTGGTTAGAAAGATGAGATTGAATGCCTGCTAGAAACTGCATGGGGTTTTAGTCTCTGCCCTTTAGAAAAATATAAACTTCATTCTCCTGATTCCTTCACTGTTTCAATCTCTAGTTTCCATGTGGGGTAGAAAAGGGACATGGTTCCTATCTGGTACTGATTTTTATTCTCCGGATTCATTTCTTCTCAGACACAGACATTTTATTCAAATCAGTATCAGGACTCATGGAGAAAATCAAGAATATTTCTGCCAAATGTACTGATTAAGAAAAGGAGAGGGAAATTTGGGTCAGGCAAGGGGAAGTGTTGATTCGTTAGTAAGCACATGGTAAGATGTTTTCAATGACAAAAGTAACTGAAATGCACAGACTCAGCACGCACAATGAGATGTCTCTTATTTTTCCTGTCACCTTGGGAAACAGTGAAGTTCCTGTGGCTGTTTCAGTTTGTGAAGTAGGCGCTGACAAAAATCTATATTTTTGCTAATCTGTATGCTTTGAGTGGTATATAAATAATTGTGAAAGAAGACAATAACAGCTTCCCATCTAAGTCCCCAAACTCTGTGCACTAGCCACAAGAGCATGCACCAGTATGGTGACAGTAGGAAGGACATGGCAGGAACAGATCTCTTGCTCATTCATGGTCTATTCCTGCTCTACTTGAGGTCTTGCAATCCTGGGACAACTGCAGAGATTTGTCCTTGAGTCCTGATTGCCACCAGGGTCAAAGGCATATTACAAATATGGGCACACCATATTACACACCATGGGCAGAAGCTTCACAGATGTTTGCTTTGTGATGAAGGTGGACCAATTCCCACCCTTGGGACTTTCGTTCCCAGTTGTATTTTTTTTTCCCTGAGAAAAATGGCTACTGCCACAAAGATTGAGCCAGTCCTCAGTCCGTCAAAGGTTTGTAGGAGACCAGGCTCTGAAGGCTAGCCTGTGGTTTGATGATGAGTGAGCAGAGCTCCCAATTGAGCTGCTGACTGCAAACACTGCTGTGCAGCAAGTTGCCCCCTCCACACATCAAAGGTTTTTCTGTGCCTGCTTCTCATTCCCAAGCTTTTACTGTTGTACTAAATCACTCCTGGAAATAATGAATGCTAACGGCATAGTGGCCAACAGCAAAGCTGCCCAGCGGTAGGTGAGCTCTTGGGCCCTGTATGATGAATTTGCATTGCTACAGCACCAGGGGTTCTCATGAAAGGATCAGGGCTCTGTTCGGTGGGGATCAGTATGAATAAATAATAACAGAGCTCTCAGCCTTGGGGATACGCAATGCGCAACAGCGTCTAAAACTAGTAAGGGAGATGGTGTGAGAGTAAAGGAGGAAAACTGCCTACCAGGGACAAATAAAGCCATTTGTTCTGCATAGCTTCAGCCAGATCCTTGTGCAAGTCTACCAAGGCTTCATAAGCAGGTAAATCATACACAAACATGCCTTCATAAAAATGAAGAAAACGATATTAATGAGCTGTTGTTTAAGATGGATGAGTTTCTAAATAGACTGTATTAAAGGTGAGGTGGGATGTGTACAGGCCACCACTGATAAGAAAGAGGAGCTTGAACACAGTATTGGCTTTTAATTTCAGGACCTGATTAACCACTTGAAATTCATTGCACTCCTGGTTTTGAGTGTAAGCCTCTCAGATCAGGATCTAACCCAGTAAACCTGGCCAAAGGGGCAACCAAGTGACATATAAAGCCCCTTCTTAATTACAGCGTAGCTTCTGTGGCAGGAAAGCGACAGCAGAAGGTATGCTGTTTCAAGAATATCAGTATGGGAGGCAAAATTAAAGTAATTTATAATATTTAATGTTTTTAAAGTTTGATAATCGCTGTCTGACTGTTATCTAAAACATTCCCTCATATAAGAAATCCTCCATGTGCAGAAAAATAACTCAAAGAACATTATTTGTTCTGTTTAAAAAACCAAACCAAACCTGATCTTTATACCTAGACTCTTACATGGAGAGCAGAGCAAAAATCTCATTTTACAGCCTGCATGCAACAGCTTTCCCTATATGAAAATGACCCTGTAGCATCTTACCCTCAAGTTCACAGTTATGGAAGACAAAGTTTGGATGACCCAAGTTATGGCCATCTGCCCAGGCTGTGGTGCTGACAGTTGTCCTGCTCAGAATGGCTTGTTGGATCTGGCCAACGCTCCCTACAGCAAATGGAGCGGCAGAAAGCATCCTCTGCTGCCTCTTGCGTTCTGACATGGAGGAACTCCTTGCTCTGCTAGAAATCAGGCATGCAAAATTCCCGTTGTATGGTTGCATCTTTTTTAATTGGCACAGAGGAGCTGAAAAAGAGGGCGAGAATGCTGTAGAGATGCTGGACTAGAAAAGATTTCTCCACAAGCCATTTCCTCAAGAGGGTATTGACTTGGATTGGAACTATACCAGTCTAACCTTTCCTTAAATATCTCTGCTGATAGAAATTTTGCAGCTTCCTTGTTAATGTTTTAATTTCTGTAGGGTTTTGCTTTCTTTTCCTAATTGCTTTGTAAAGTTAAGTGGTTTAACACTTTTGCATTTCTCTCTCAAGAAATCCATTCCCTTTTTTGTCTTCTTGAGATGTTTTCCATTCTGTGTTTTTCTTTTATTTTTGCTTCTTCAAAAAGACTGGATTCTAGCCGTGGCTACAAATGGACAACATAGTTATGTGTTGTGATCTTGTATATTTATCTAAAGGTAGAAAAAGACTAAAAGACCTTTTTTTTTTTAATTTAAATAAGACTTTTGCCAGGTCATTACGTAGATGAAAATTCACACTCTAATCAGACACTGCCATATCAGCAGTCCTGGTTAACAGGGGAGGTC
>NW_010522681.1:0-233 GCF_000687285.1 Phaethon lepturus
AGGCCTTTGACACGGTCCCCCACAATATCCTCCTTCTCTCCAAGTTGGAGAGATATGGATTTGATGGGCAGACAGTTCGGTGGATGAGGAATTGGTTGGATTGTTGCATCCAAAGTGTAGTGGTCAATGGCTCAATGTCCAGATGGAGATCAGTTACGAGTGGTGTCCCTTAGCAATCCATATTGTTAAATATCTTCATCAATGACGTAGCCAGTGGGATCGAGTGCAACCTC
>NW_010522682.1:0-22757 GCF_000687285.1 Phaethon lepturus
ATTAATTTCTGTTCAGAAACAGCACAATTTATTTAACATCTTTATATATTTATATATATATATAGGGTTTTTTCTGCATTGCAGATTGTGTCGAGTTTTATACATCTCTATTTACAATGATTTAAAATAATTATATTTCATCTCTGGCAGGTATTTACAAAGTCAATAACAACTACATTTCACATTTCAACAACAGTCAACAGCATTAACCAGCTCAGTAAGACAGTTAAGATAATGGCTTACATGCACCAATAACATGATCTTCAACACGCACCATCTTCAGGTCTAAGAAAGAAGATTTTCCCTGGTCCTAGGTTAAAGGACATCATACAGCAGAGGTCACGGTTATTAAAAACCCATCCGGTTTAGTCCACCAGTACCGAATCTTGAACGCCTGGGGTTCGTACCAGCACACAGGGCTATCCTGGTGAAGAGGGGCTCACACCACCAATCCATGTCCTTTTGACTAGCCTGTTTGTCCACGAGAAGCGGGCTACTTGCTGCTTATGCTCCTTCTATGACAGAGATAAGATTACATAATGCTAAAATAGTAAAAATCCTCAGAAACTTTAGTTCAGAGAAACAAACCTGGTATGACAGAAAAAAGTGAGAAAATAATCCTTCAACCCTTGCAGAACATTTCTTTTTGCTAGTAAAATTGACGGCATATCCTGTAGTCTTACAAGGATGAAAACAGATCAGAAGATTCATTGTTAAGTACAGGAATTAAAAATTTAAAAAATGCAGCATGGGGTACATCTTTAGTTGTTGGGGTTTTTTTATATAGCAAATAAAAGCTATCATATTAAATCTAAAATGCATTAAGAGTATCTGATGTAATTATCAAAAATCTTTATTAGCTTTTCCCTGGAATCTTTGAAATGAAAAAAAAAGTTAAATGACTCAATTTTATTTAATCATATGGTATTTTCCCATAAATAATCAGCTAGTAATATCCATCCCAAAAGTATTCGCTATCTGCAAGAAAACAGTAAGAAGTCTTGTTTCAAAGTAATCATTCAACACTGGCACACAAAACCACACAGACACACCCCAGTACTAGGAGTCTATTAACACTTTGACAAGTTGGTTTATCCTGAGCGATTGTTAACTCACATCTACCGTATACTTGAAGCCACAAAGTTTTTACTACTTGCATTTTTCATAAACTAATAACATGAAAGTCTAGCACAACGATAACTGCCTGAACAGAAAGAACAGTGTCAATAGCCAGTATTTCTGTCACTCCCAAGTCCTCCTTATTTTAGAACAAAGGGTAAACAGTTGCTTCATTCATACTATTTTTTCTATTTTGTGATCAGTTCCACAGGATCCACTACCAATTTGTAAGGAAGTTTCCATGACAATGCTCCATAAAGTCACTTTACTAGGAGATTCATACTACTTTTTCTATTTTGTGATCAGTTCCGGGGAGGATGAGGACTCAAACACACAGGATCCACTACCAATTTGTAAGGAAGTTTCCATGACAATGCTCCATAAAGTCACTTTACTAGGAGATACTCCTGAAGAGAAGTCTCCCCAATCATTTTACCCTTCAAAACCAAAAACCTGTGTGAACCCTATGCCACATTTTAATGAGTGATTTTAATAGTCTTTTCAAGAGTCAAAATTTAAATTGCTTTAGATTTCTATCAGAATGCAAAGATACCCCACTCGAAATTGCTTCATCTCATCAACTGTAAAATACTGGGAGCTCATGACGAAGTAACTGATTAATAAAATTTGATCTCATCACTTTGCTTATCATGCACAAGCTAAAATGTAGGGCAAGGTTTTACTGTACAGACACAAAGTTTTACTATACATCTGTTCCCATCAACAATTCCTCACAGGAATAGCTTAGTAATCCTTTATGATAGGAGGGATAATTTATGGACCCATTTTAAATTCACTTGGTCCCTCAGATACTACCTTTGTTAAAATCTGATGAACACAGTAAAAAAAATAATCAGGGAAGGGAGGTAGCCTAGAGAAAAATAAATAAAAGAATAGAAGCAAAAATTGTAATTTTTTTCATTAAGTCTCAAATACAGGCAAAAAACATAGGACAGATCTCTATTAAATCCATTTCTGGAAGCTGTAAGGTACCCTTAGACTTCTACAGCTTGGTTCTGAGCTTTTAATGTCACAGGCCTTGACACTTCCCAAACTTACTAGGCAAGTTTATCTGAAATGGCTAGCTGTTATGTTTTGGCATCTTGTTCCAAGATTTGTTTTGTTTTAAATAAAATTTCAAAGTGACTGTGGAAATCCTCACACATAGAGTCTTACAAAATCCACTTACTGCTTCTTTTCAGGAACTACTGACAAACGAAATTGCTCACAGCATTCCATTGTCTTCCACCACTGTGTAAGAGGCAGGTGAGTATTTTGGCTCTTCAGCTGGTCACGACATAAAAATTTTGACAGACTGATACATGTATTCACTAACATAACACCCATGCCATGATGTGTTACCCTGAATCACCTACAGAAAAGCTTTCAACAGCAAAGTTTATCTGAGTGCCAGTGGGAAAATAAACTAAAAAAAAAAACAACACACAAGAGATTAAGGCTCATATGTTAGAAATACACAGCATGTAAAATACTGAAGAAAATACAAAATATCGAACAATTTGATATAAACCAAGAATGCAATGCAAGTACAGAGGATCTGGCTTCTTTGCTTACCATGCTTGGAAAGGAGTGATATTTTGCAACTTTAGTCCTGCAATTATCCTAAACAAGAAATTTAAATTAATAAAAAAAGGGGCATATTTACTCTTCTGACCAAACTATTCCTATTATGTAAATGGTTGTTACAAGTGAGACCTAGCAAATGGCTTTAATGATACATTAAACATGCCAAGGTAGCAATATCTTTGGCAATGAGAGAATTGTGGAATTTAAGGATGAGATTATTAAATTTACTAACATCAGAAACATCTTTTTGTTTTGTGTGCAGTACATACATTTCATTCAAAACACATTCCATTATATTTTCCACACCTCCTCCAGGATTATAAGTACAGTACCTAGCCTGTACTACTTGATTTTTATGATTTAACTCAAAAAGTTATTCTTTGAATTTAAGTTTGTAAGCCAAGATAAAGAAAAATTTCTGGTTTGTGACCGAAGTTAAAATGCTGAACACTTAAGAGATGGCCATTGGTTCATGATTAAATAGGACAAGTTTAAACTCTTCGGTTAAAATACAGCCATAGCATAGAATTATCTATTCCAAAATTAATTTTTCAAAATATAATTAATTCTCTGAACATGTTATACATTAAATATTGATGACATCTTCCTGGAGCTAAAATTTTCCAAGAACACTAATAAACTTCATTAAAGTAGTAAAACAAACCACATAGTATCTGGAGACAAAAAGGGGTTAGAGTTGAGGTCACCTTACTACAGAGTAGCTTTACCACCATTAAGATGCAGGTTTCCCCCTTAATCTTGAAAAATATGTTCATATTTACATACAGTATACACACAGTTGAGGCAATTGATTGTCAACACGTGACAAATGTATGTACCTACCCACACACAAGTAAACCTCACATGGTGAGAAAAAACCCTGTCCCAGTAAACTCCAGTATTCATAAGTAGTGCAAATAAATACTTTGTCAGAAAACAATTTTTTTCCCCCACTATTCTGATGTTAAAGCAGATAATTTTAATTACATTAAAGCTAGCAAGAGTACGTTGGAAATCTTGTATTTAAGACCAACACACTTGCAAACTACAAATACTAGATCTAATGCTTACTGGCTGCAACATGATGTCCAGCATTACAGAATGAAGTATGCTGTTAAAAAAACTTTTCCAAATTCACATCAGAAAGAGTGATGGACAGTGACATACAAAGTCTCCAAATAAAGACTAAAAGGATAATATAGCAATTTAAACTGTCATCTTGCAACAGCCATTTTAACAGGTATTTTTACTTCATCACTTTGATGCCTGCAGGATGAAAAAATGGCTTATCATTCAACCAAAAAGCTGCTCACAATAAAACCCTGACAAGATAATCAAGCTGGAGTTAGCAATCCCAACATTTTAAACTTTCTTAAAATTAGAAAGGCCAACGAAAATGAATTGCAAAATGGCAGCATACTGTGATGTGGTAAAAGTTGTATGAAGGAATAATTCATTCATTATACCTACCTACATGTATCTATATATAAAAATACAGTACCCATATTTCCTCACCTAAGAATTGCATGTGTGTGCATGCATGTGCACATACACAGGGAAAAAATCAAAGTGTTCTGCTTTTTGACCTTCTTTTATAATGCTGCAGTTGCACTGAAATACTGCAGAAATCTAAATCTAGTGCCTCACGTCAAGTACCAAACGTTCTAAAATGAGACACAGCAGAGTGAATTCAGGATAAAGAGATTTAAGTCAAAATATTTGTCACAGGTGTCAGAAAATTTAAGAACATTTTGTACTTTGTTTAGTACTTAGCATATATAATCAGAAAGCCAGCAGATTATTCCCTCAACCCATATCCCAGACACTTCTAATTTTATTTCTGCCACAATACTTTGAAGTGTACTCAACTTCAGTGTATAGTTTCACTCTGATCTTAATGCACCTTGGCATAGTTTGAGACACATCTAGAAGCATTAATGATAAACATGATACATACCACTGACAAAGCCTGTTATTACAGCTGGTTTAGTAGATGTTAGTGATGACTCATTTTATAAGATCGATGTTGAACAGTACTTGTCTGAAAAATGACAAAACAAGCTCCCACAACTGAAACACTGCACTAAAAGGGTAATTTTGAGAAGTTATAGATGTACCACATCAGCATATAGCAAAACATTTTTTTTTTTAGCAGGGATAAATTTGAACTCTTTGAAAAGTCTTATATGGGTTATGTATATATACACAAGAACAAACCAACATACAATGGATGATATGAAAACAAAAGGCACATCATCAAAATGAGAACTGTAAAAATATCTTAAAAGGTAGTTTCACTGAAGTTTTAACCAATTTGAATTTATGCATGTGCATTTGACTTCTCTATCTGAAGTCACTGAACTGTCTCACTTTCCTGAAATAGTTTGTGTGGGACCCAACACATAATAATTTTTTTTTTTTTTTTAGAAAAGGGTTGTAAAATTTGGCCTGATGCCAATTTAAGTGTCCTAAAACTTCTGGAGGAATGCTTATAATGGCAAATGTAGAAAGTAGAGAACCTTGCTAATGAACAACTCTACTTTTTAAAATACTAAAATTAAGTAATTCTTAAAAATGTAGCTGACACTCCTGATCTTTTCTTTCCTAAAGGTTTAAGCAAATTATTCGGTTCTTTTCAATTTACAGCGATGGCTCTTTTACATTTCCTTTGTGATGGACTCTACAAAATATAAACTTTGTACTTTCAGCCACAACTTATCAATTGTCTCCACTAGCAAAACTTTATAAAATAACGAAGAGTTTAGCCACATACAGCTTTTGACATTTTTACAGAAAATGCCTCGTAACTTAATCTCAACTTTGCCTTAGTTCCATCTGTGTGTGACTGGTGGTCCTTAAAGATCAACTTCAATGTAGAAACTGTAAGGTTTTCTTTCTTTTTGATGGCTCTATGTACTCTTTAACTGAATTTCTGCATCAGTCAAGATGCTGTTTAATTAACTTTATGAATGTAAGACATGAAGACTAGACTACCAAAGTGATTTGTCAAACCACAAAAAACCTTCAAATATTTAAATTAATTTTAATGTAAATTTGTAAAAAAAAGTTCTATTTGAAGTAGAGAGATTCAAAAGCAAAAAACACAAACCGAAACAACTACGAGCAATACAACACCATGTCATTGTCCTGAATTTCTCAAAGACTATCATTCAAAGATAACTTGTTATTTATAACTGTTTATGTTTATCCTTCACAGTGACAGTGAAACCAAAGTGCCCACATAAAGATCATAACTCTTTCCTGTGGGTTTACAATTTGTAAACTTCCAGGATATCATACATAACTTCAGCATAGAGGATAAACTTTCCCCTTTTCTCTCTAGCAATCCAAAAAGAGAAAGAGAGAGATGGAGAAAGAATGACAAACATTCTCCTGTGTAACCAGAAATGTGCTTCTAAGCAGTGTTCTCTAGTGTAAGTACCAGCCAGTGCTCATACACCAGTCATATACATTCAAGGCTTGGCTCAATGGCATGAGTTCTGAATTTTCTGAATTTGAGTAGGGCCAATCCACTAAAATAAGAGCTAAAAAAACTCAATGGATTATAAATACCAAGGCAATGAAGTGTGATCCTTCTGGGAAAAAAGGACTGTCAGTACCCCGTTGCGCAAACAGTTTCTAGAAAAGCATTTCACATTGAAGCTTCAGTGTTTCTAGCAAACTATTATCTCTAGCCCTATCCCTGAGACAGCCCCTTAAGAGTATGGTCTGTCTGGACTGCAGGATTCTTCAAATGACTCCATGATTGAATTCAGGGACACTGAGAAAGCAGCTGAGAGGGGCGGGGGTGTCCAATAGCCATGACATGATAGAAAGCAGCCTGAGAAAGACTCTTCATCCAAATACGTTTTTCAATTCAATGATCAGCACCTCACAAGAACAACAACAACAAAAATGGAGCAGAGCTAGCCGTTAGTTCCTGGGAAAGTAGTGTTTCCCTCCCACTTACAAACCAAATTGCTGTAACAGCATGGTGTTGTCTAAATTTTAGCCTATATGCAGAATGACCCTGTGTCCTGGAGGGGAAGACATGTAACATTACATATGGCTACAACGCCATTAGAAGTGCATTGTAACCTACATTATCTACTATAGAATCCTCTCTCGGAGGGAAAACAACTTGTTAATATGCATGTCTCAGTTGCTGAACATCAAAAGCTTCTGGGATGAGAGACCGGGGGCAGGCAAGAAAAACTACCCTCATTTTAGTGAAAAAAGTGCTGTAGGCAGCCAGGAGCAGCAACAACAATCCCCTCCCCAGAATTGATTGCACAGACTCAGAGAGGTCCAAAGTCACACTAGAATCTCTGAGGCACTCCTGGTTCTGAGAAAGAAAAGTCATGATCCAGTAGTCTTTGCAGTACTGTAGACCGAGAAAACAAACCCGTTTCTATTTCTTAACAAAGCCAAAGCATCATCTCATAGGGATCACATTCACCATTTCTGCCGATGTCTCCAGTCTCACAGTGTTGAAATGGGACTGATCAGCCTACGATGGATTGCACATCACCCAAGGAGAAAGGAAGGCATGGAAAAAGGCATACAGTACATTATATACTGCTTCACAACCATGTTTACAAGGGGGAGGGAGGGGAGATGAAAGTGAGGGAAGAATTATTGCTGTTTCAGTAATACAGTATGATAGCTAAACCAAATCAAACAAGATCACAACAGTCAGTATTTTCACACTGCAGGATGATGGTTCATGTTTTGCCAAAGGATGAACTTGCCTGGGGATTAGGGGGAAAGAGGGACTCCTAAGGAAGGGAGTCAAAGTTACACCTGGGATATCAGCTGCATATTGAAACTTGGAGATCGAGACTGCTTGGTTAGGGGAGCTCCTGGCGGCAGGAGATCTTTACCTTCCCCAGCTTGGCCTAATCGGTCCTCCTGTAGGCTGATTGTTGAAAACCGATTAGTGTTGCCAGCTGCTAGATTGGTCACACTCTCTGTACCAGCTCCAACACTGGAGCCTGCTTGACTGCCATTCACATAGTCAAATGATTTACTGGAGGAAGCACTGGCGGTCCTGATCAGGCTCAAACTGTTGGCTTTTGGCACCACCTGCCCAGCGGGCAGGCTGAGGTGTTTCTTAGTAGGTGTCATCTCAATTATATCTGCACCAAGGTCAGTGGATTGGTGCATGTACTGCTTACGAGCTACTGAATCTCGAGGGCTCTCATTGGATTTTGCTGCAGAAGAGGTTTCTTTATCCTTAGCAGAACGCCCACTTGCTGTTTTCCTTAAGCTGCCCTTCTGGGATACAGACGACAGAGGTTTGGTCCCAGCTGGCTGGCTGCTGAGGGAAGCTCCTGATGAAAATCCTTCATCAGCATCATTAAGGTTCACAGATTCCTCTCTTCCATTTACACCTTCAGCATCTATTAAGAAAAAAGAACAACCAAAATACCCCCAAACCAATCAGAACACACAATAAGCGTTCAAGTTACATGAAGACAAAGATGTGCACAGAATGTCAAAACAAACCTCATTTGCTAATCCGCCTGGCTTCCACTTGCTTTAAAATTTCTGATTCTCAGACAGTAATTTTCCTGTCACATTTAGCAGAATAAGAGAATCTAATGATAAGTACTCCCTGGCTTGATTTGTCTTTCCTCTACATCACTTATCAGTCAGAATATCTCCCAAACTTTGTCTATAAACAAGAAGAATTAGGCCCCATTTGATTTATTTGTTTTAGTTCTGTCTGCAGATACTGGTGCCCATTCTTCCTCCTACATGTGGTAAAAAACCAAACCAAACCAAACCAAAAAAGCCTTTCAGACTATTTTTATCCTATTTTGAGGCAAGATCTAAGCATCTTCAGGATCTCTTCCAGTCAGAGTAAGTTCTGGTGAGTGCTTGGTAAGCTTCAGAATTAGGCTGCTTCCTAAGCCAGCAATCACAATGATCCAACAGAAGTAGAAGGTTTCTGTTGTATGTAGCTGGCACTTCAAACAACGTGACTATACTTTCTGTTGAAGATTAACCTAATTCCTAGTACTCTCTCCTCCAGGGCTCAATCCTCTCTGCATTTCCAGCAATCCTATCTAGGTGCTTCCACCATATTTGCTTTTATCTCAGCATCTGGATTTTTCAGAGAAAAATAGCTACCTTTGTATTAAGAGAAATTTAACCTCTGAAACATTTCATGTTCTAGAAGAGGGATTGTGCTTTTGACTGGAAACTCAAAAAGAAAAAAAAAGCCTGAAAAACTTCTTTCTTAAATCCTTGTTTTCAGGCCTGTAATATGATTAGGGCTGCACACAAAGACTTTTTTTTTTTTTAAATAAATAAATTAAAAAAAAAAAAACAAACTTATTCCAGTCCTTTTTCTAAGCTCCAAGTACTCAAAATAAGAGTTACTGTTTCAGTTGAAAACTGAACAGCATTCAAATTTCAAAACTGAAAATGGAGCTTGAGGTTTTGCTCCATGTATCTTGTTTCAATAGGAAAAAAACATAAAGTTTAACCATGTTAGCAAAAAAGGAGATATTCAGGCTATACGAATTTTGCTTTTCTTTATAAAAGCTATGGAGCCTGATTATTTGCAAGAAATCCGCAAAGCCTATGGATCTGTCTCAGCTAAAACCACTGTACTGCTCTAGTGGCAGTTTGTTCAGCCCAGCCTGCCACCAAGCAAACGTGTTTAAATCTCTTTTGTGGAATGGAGAAAAGGTGGTGGCAAGGATCTAAGAGATTCCAACATTTGAATGGAAGCTCATCCTTTCACGCTGATTGTTAGCAGAGCACTAAGGAACATTTTACATTATGGCAAGCAGAACAGACACAAAGTTTTCAGTGTTGTTGCTGCCTCTGGGGTGTAGCAGGAACATAGCCTGATCCAATTTCTTAAGTGTAGAGCAAAAAGAAAACTTTACAGGGAGGTTTTATTATTCTGTTTTAAACTTACTACTTCTTTTCAGGAAACTTTGCCTTGGAATTACCAATACTGTGTACCGGCTTACAAAAGCTGTTTAACCGTGTCCAAATCACACAATTCTCAGGCCTTTCTCAAGCACAATGAAATGTGAGATTCTTCTGCAGTTTTATAAATTTCTGACTAATTAGCCTCCCAGAAGCAGAAAGGTAATATAGTTCACGTTACTGCAGTCTTCTTTCCTTGGTAAAACCTTTAACCTTAGAAAAAGAAGCTTTTTAAGTTTCAAGGGCTATTATTAAAATGAAGCATGTATTATTTGCTTTAACTTCCTGTAACCATATTTAAAACACATATACTTTCCCCCCTTCCTGCCCACCCCTGTTCAGTCAAACTAGGCCTTCATCTTCTCATTGAGACATAAGTGTATTTCCTTACATTAGACAGTGATAAATTTTATTCACAATCTACCACATCTCCATTCCCCACCCCTGCCCCAACATTCCCACACATAATCAAAGATGCTAATAAAAATATGACATAACTGGAACATACCGAAAGCAAGAGCACTTTTTTAATAAAGCAACACTTATGGTTCTTTATATAATCATGCAAAGCTGGATGAAAGCGTGTTTGGTTACAAGCAGCAATAGCAGCAGCTGAAGTCCCCTCTCAAGCCCTTCTTATTCAAACAAGAGATGTGTAATGTCCAAGAAGGTATCTCCAGACAATGCTGCTAAGCTTTTTATTATTACAAAAACATTAGTTGTCTTTCAAAGTTTATGTTAAAACACTGCTGAGTAACAGGATGCTAAAACAGATATTCCTATTCAGGGACAGTGAAGCACAAGAGTCACCCTGAAAAAGTGGCATTTTATCCACAGAATTTAAAGACAAGACTGAGAGGGGTTGTTGCAAGCTTTTGGATGCTGCAACTATACAGAGGCCAAAGCAGCTCAGCAGTGCTCAAAAAAAGAAGAAGCTAGAGAAGACAACGTGCAAGAGAATTTCTGTCTAGTCAGATCCATATGCCTACAGAAGTTCTCAGTGGGACTGAAATAATTCAGCAAACACATTCTTTTCCCAATACATATTATTTTTCCTCTAAAAACTACCCTCCAAAACAATCAAAAGTGTTTGTGTCCTTACATACTCTGTTTGGGGGGAAAAACTGGATGAAGTCATAAAGTTTTCTCCCCAACCCCCAAGCAATAAGACAATTAACAAAGAAAACAAACATTAAAAACCTACTCCTCCGAAGCACTCTTCTACTCTAAGGCCAGAAGAGAAAGAGATAGTGCAATCTGACAGATATCACATAAATTGCACTACAGTGTGTATTCAGGACTCTCACTGTTCCTTACCAGACTAAGTCTGTCCACAATGTTATTTATGCCTGTACCTAATTAATCCTGTAGATGTAGATACAGCATTTTCCACTGACCCAAAATAGGGCATATAACCACAGCTGCTACCACCTGGAAGGGGAATACCTTGTAAGGCACTACTGAGTCATTCTTGAAATCTTCTGGTTTTTTTCTACTTATTGGGTCAAAACACTGATCTGAAGGGGTTTTATACAGCTTTTTAAAGTGACTTTTATTCAGCTTTTTAAAGTGACTTTTATTCTGTTTATCCTTCCCGTACATGAAGGTTGAAAAATCACTAGAACTGATCAGTTTCTCATTATATTGTTCGCTATCAAAATTATAAGAGGGAATTTGCTAGCCGAAACTTTGTGAAATCAGCATCAGTAAAATAACAAACCACTATATACACACACGTAATTCTATACTGATAATCAAGCCAGACTCCATTCCTTGGCCTTCTCCCAGGTGCTATCAACTGGCAGAATTCAGTTTGCCCAAGCATGTAATTATACATTGCTAATGTTACAGAAGGAAAGGGTATTCAACCCACTTCTATTGAAGTAAAGCATGTGGAATGGTATCTTATCCAAGAATGTGCCAAATTATATAGATGTCTTTAAAAAAAAATTATTAAGTCTAGAAGGCCACATCTTTATTAACTTCTTTCCCATTTCCTGTCTCTCCCAGAAGGTTCTCTGCCGCTGAGGACTTCTCCATATCCTTCAGATCATGCACATGCAAAGTTTAGTAAAATGGAGTAAGACCAACTGAACAAGTGAATTTAGGAGAAGACAGGACTGATTTACTGAGCATGCTCAAACTCAATATGCACCAAGGAGTAGGTTATAAACTTGCACTAAACATTTTAATGCAACTATCTTCTACAGAAGTATGATGTCTTAATTATTATTTGATAGCAACTCTGATTAAGGGTAAGGATTCTGCGATAACACTATATTAAATCTCCAAAATCTCCAGATTGTTTCCAGAAGAACAAATCTGAAACCTATGTAGCTCATATCCAAATGTGCAAATAAATCTCATTTATGATCAACTGATATGCTTATAGAGGCTGGAAATAATAAAGGACTGTTCAGATAGAAAAGAAGACTTAAGATAGGAGAACACTTGAAAATATGTTTAGCTAAATTTACAATAAATTAATTGTCATCTCCGAGGAGAAGTCATGATTCAAATTCAGTACTCAAAACCACAACTTTTATGGAGTAAAGATGAGAAAATTAATGGATGAACTTAAACAAAATAAATTTCTACCAGCTACTCTATCTGCTATTCTTGGCTGCAGGGCACACATATGAAGTCCTACAGCATTTTTGTGGACAGCATAACTGAAAAAGAAAGCAATAATTATTTCTAAAGTCGTTAGAAGCATGACAACCTGATTTCTTCTTGAAAACACAAGCTTTTTTTGGTACTTGTCTTTAGATCAGCCAGCTCATTCATGTAAATGAGTTGTATGTGTATGAATTTTCAATTAAAGGGTGACTGGCAAACAAAAACATCAGCAGTTGTATATCTTAGGCATGACTTTTGATGGGAACAGGAAACTTTTTTCTTGGAAATTTAAAACCTGCAGACTAACAAGACAGTGTTGTAACTAAGTTGTAGCCAAATCCATTTATACTCTATACTGCCTATTTTTCGGGATTAGTTTCATGTTCATCTGGTGCATTTTTTCCCTTCTGAATATTAGATTAAACATGCTCAGTAATAGAAAGTTTCCAAGCAATCCCAAAGCTCTTGGCTATTGCCTCTGTGTCTTTTTTTTTTTTTTTTTTCCATGCCAAATGCCAAGCAGTCTTTCACCACACAGATGCAAACCCCAGGCCAGCCCACATGATAACAAAAGGTAGTACCTGACCTGATGTTAGGTATATAGGGGATGCGTGTATTGCAAAGAGAAGCTAATACACCCTGGGATAGCGGAAACACACACTAGAATGGAAAGAAGTTCTGCTTGGGGATAGGGAGCCAGGATCCTCCTCCAGCAACTGCCTCACTGACTTCTGCCTCCTCATCTCTGTCCTACCCTCTGTTGTGGCTGCTGCCAAGGTGGGCTCCGGGAAGCCATGCTCAGGGGTCCTGCGCATCAGCACCTCCCCCTCTTGCTCACGTTTGATCCCTAGGTCTGTGGAGCCGTGTTGGATCGGTGAGCCAGGTATGCTTGAGTCAGCCTCGTTTGAGAAGTCAAAGCCATCTGGGATTCAACATATAACATTTTAGTGCTTTTCTATTTCTTTCTTGGCATTCCAACCCAGGCAGGGAAAATAGAAGATTTATGCGGACATGGAACAAACACAAAACACTACCCATGCTTAGTTAAAAGCTGTGAGAACATCCACAGAAAGGGACAGGTAGGCTATACCGTAGACCAGAGACTAGCAAATGAATATAATGGCAACTACAGTGAAAACAAATATGACCCAGAGTCCGGAAAACACAAGACAGCTACTTGTTATCCTGGTCATCCTGATTCAGCTGAAGACCAGAGGGCATCAAATCCTTTTGCACACAATATAGAAAAAAGAATAAAAAAGTACCACTGGAAAATATGTAATCCTTGTTTTCAGACTCCTTTTCCCTCAGTTTATTTTTAGGTTATTTACTTTCTACCTCCAGCCATTTATGCAGGTTTTTTTAATCAACGTTTTTATACATGCAGCAACAAAGCTTCATAAATATGACAAAGTGATTTCAAAGCAAGCTTTTTGCTACACCTACACTGAAGATGTCATCATATCAAGGTAAATATTACTACTTTTTTTTTTTCCTTCATACAGTCAAGCGCACTTGCATACAACGTTAAGTACTCACTGAAGAAAAATAAGGACTAATTCTAAGCTATCCAAAGGTATTTTGTGATGTGGCCCCTCTCTAAATTGGGCCATATGATGGTAGGAGTGTGATGTTCAGCTTTTCCCTCTCCCACTGCCTTCAGTAGCTTTAGGTAGCTGGAACCCTATCAAGGTCTGGATAACACCATTCATCCCCTCAGCTATTTATGATGGGAGGCAGTTGAGTTTTAGTGTGGACTGAAGAAAGAACTCAAATTCTAAGCCAAACTCTACCCCTACAATTTTATGCTGTGTTACATGGAGGAAAAAAAAGATGTCTTATTGAACATTTTCCAGCTTCTCCATTTTCTCACCTACCTCACAGGTTATCACCAAATCAAAAACAAAACAAACATCCCAAATGTTCATGTCCATGCAGTGCTCTGAAGATGTAAAACACTATACATTGTTATGGAGTATCACTTTTCAAAAAACAAACAAACAAATGAAAAAAAACCCAACCAACTGTTCTGCAAACATTCAAACTCAGAAGCCAGATTATAGTGATGATGATGAATACAGTACACTACAGTGTTTGCTCTTGGCAGAGAAAGCTCACCTTCTCTCCTCCAGCGATGACGACGGATAGAAGCTGTTGTAATAGCAGTCCGAGAAATCCTTGGCACTGTCGGAGTAACCTCTACTTTCAGTACCTTCTGGCCTTCCTGTGATGCATCAGGAGCATCAAAGGGCAGTGAGTTCTTCATGGCATTTGCAACCTAAGATAAAAGTAAAATGCTGTACTACTACTCCTTGATTGCACTAATGGCCGTTAGATCTCTTGCTAGATACAGAAAGGGAAACAACCAAGAACTGTTAATTATGCCAGATCCCATCCAGATTCACAATTGGTAACTACGCTGAAAACCTACCCCAAAAATATATCTGAATTTTCTACATTTTTTTTGAGGTAATTTATTTCGCTCCACATTTGCCACCTGTACTGACAGAGGTAACAACCTACACAGTAAGATCTCCATCCAAAAGAGACTGCAAAATGACAAGGAAAATAATTTTATGACATTCTGTCATAAAATATAAATGTTGAGTCACAGGCCAAACCAATGCAAATAGAATATGGCCTTGTGCATGGCGGAGACAGGGCCAGTTTCCACCCCCCACCCCCCCACTCCCCAAAAAAACCCTAACCAAGAGGATTATACTGCAGGTACTTGCAAGATTTAAAAAAAAAAAAAAATAAAAAAAAAATTGCAGCCTAAACAATGGGCACCAAATCATTAACATGCATTCATCTTTATTAGATCTGATTTTCATTGTATTAGCCTATTATAAAGTCAGAGGTTTTGTTTTGGAGCTTTGAGGAAAACAAGTGACCTCTTTTGGCTTTGATGTTTTAACCATTTCTTTAAATTTCCCATAAAATGCCTTTGTGGGATTAGAGGTTTACTTTAAAAAAATTAGGAAAAGCAACTTTCGGTTCATGCTTCCTAGTTTAGTAAATTGTTCAAAAAAGTGAACTTGCATACCAGCTCTTGAAATGCAAGCTGCGTCTCTATGGAATGTGCAGTATTCAACAATAACAAAAGTTGCTGCACACAAAATGTGATTTAGAACTTAAAAAAAAATTCAAAGTGAACACATCTTGATTTCCCAAAACCTTACTGAATGTATACAGCCAACCAACGATAAAAATTAGACACATTTTGAACTTAACATCACAACTTCATTCATAGATCTGTTATGTTTCACAGACATCTGACTTCCTACATGCTCTTTACTCCCCCTGTAATGAAGATAGATAAACTAAGAGATGGTCAGAGACATCTAGACTTAAAATAAAACACCTATGAAAAATGTGACTTGCTAATCTCTCTAAAATCCTACCTAGCTACAGTTCTCACCATAATCTGGGCAGGCTATTCTCTCCACTACAGTTTACAAGCAGCATTATGAAAAGCAATTTTGTCTCCTAACGGATTTTCTCTTGTATCACAAAAACATTTTGTTTTGCAACTTGAGGGAACAGAGTTCATATATGTCAAGAAAAACATATTTATTTAAATACATGTGGTCTGCATGTCTTAAATACATGTAGTCTACTTGTTAGCTCAAGGCAAAGGCATGTAAACTGCATTTTAAGACACAGATAAAACTATAAGGTTGTCTGTTTTTCCACTCAAATGAAATATAGATCTGCTTTAGAATACACATCTTTGCGAGATACTCCACTTTTCTGACAACACATACACACATTGTTCTTCCTTTCAGACCATGTTCTTTTTCTAAGAACAGGCATTTTGTTTACTGTATAAAGACTGGTGGCTAGCTGATGGAGTAGTATGAACTGTTTAGCGCATTACTACAATCAAGCATTTCCTAGTTTTATGCTGTAAGCAACTTTTTCACATGTCCCCCTCAACCTAGTGACAGAATTAATGCACTTTTAAATATCATCAATGTTGTCTTGATATTCCGAGGTTGCCAGCGGCCTTGGAAATGTAAGGGACATTGAACAAATTCCTTGAATCCCAAAGCCAACATACACCAAATTTGCTCTAATTAAGTCGTCTTGTGTTAGCATTTGCAAAAACACAAACTATGAGAAATCTACTAAACCACTGGAACAGACTCTTACTGGCAGAATTTTGTACTATTTGTCTTGTGAAGATCTCAGATATCATTTGATAAAAAGACTATACCAATGCATATGGTACACCATAAAAGCTCCATGAATCAAAAGTGTTTATTTGCATTATAAAAAGAAAGTGTGACTTCCCTACAAGTTATAACAGGCAAACCATCCAGCAACCATGAGAAGAAATGAAAGTATTTCAGTAAAGCCACAGATCACAGGATATTAACTAATTCAAAGACTTTTCACTTCCTGGGGGGTGGGAATGGCTGCCGTATAGATGATCCTGATCTTCAGCTGCTGTTGTGATCTTGTAACTCCTCATTAAACATCTTCTCCACTGCCTTTCTGTCTGACTTCTAACCAGCACGAAAGATAATTGTCACCATCACAGAAATGCTCCTTATCAGTCTGCCTTCCACTTGTCCAATGCTGATTTGCTGTTTGCTAGCCAATTCTCTCAGCCTCAACACTTGTTTGTGAATTGCTCTCCTATTCACACGTAGGCCTTTTTCCATGCCATTCTCTCAAAATGGCACAAACTGCATTCACCCTATCCTTGATCACGTTAAAGACTTCAGAAATTCATTTCTGCTTTACTGAACCAAAGTAGATCAAGTTCAACAGTATATAGCGGTTTGTCTTCCCATCATCTACTCACTAGAATTGCACCACCCTCTTTTGAATAGGTACCCTTCTCAAGTATACAGCATTAAAATCTAAAAATTAGTAGCAGAAAGTTTCTGCAACGGGACCAGAAAAAGTGATACAGCACTTCTGCTTTTTGAACCTTTTAACAGCTGGCGCTTTCTAACAGCACAAATTGTACTTCTGGGGACTGAGAAGAACCATATGGAGATAAAAATCAATGCAACAGTAAAACTTTGAAACAATCTAAACAACCGGTTTGAATGAGTCACAGTCCTTCTCTGACAGAGAAAAAAACCCCAAGACTGTAATCCTTTGGGATACAAAAAAAACCTTGCTCACTATGTCTAACCCAGCACTGAAAGGCAGGAAAACAAACAGCACAATTCAGACTTGGCAAGCCAAGTCTGCAACTATCAATGACAAAGAAGGGCTGGTTTCAGACCAAACATCCGCTCTCACCTATCAGAAAGGAGCTCTAACAAATCGAACATCCAACAGAAGCAGTAAGTACATCAATAAAATACACTGGATAAAGGTGCTGTCACAATAGGGACTTGCTGATCCATGCTTCTTGTGTACCAGGCTAAGAAAGCCTGTGCGTCTCTGCACTGAAGACAGAGATTTCCATCTGAAACAAGCACAAAACTTGTGTTCAGAGGAAGAGACTGATTAACTGGAACTGAGCTGCTCCCCAGGTCCAGGCTAGCTTGGTAGTAATACTGAGTCTTGGCAATTAGTTTCCCTCTGTAGGAGCTCCCAGTTTTCATGACTATGAAACCAATACCCAGTGTTTGTTAAGAGATATACTTTTCTTTTCCCAGAAAAAGCCTTTCCCTTGCATTACTTCCTGTCCTTTCCAATGAAGCCTCTGGGTAACAGCGAAAGATGACTGCTTCTACATTACAGATATTTCATAGCTTTCTGATGCTGCTCTTTCAGCTCCCCCCACCTTTTTTTTTTTTTTTTAAAGTCCACAGGCAATATAAACCTATTAAAATAAGAGCATGGATCTACTATATTGTCAAAAATATTTCTCCCAGAGACATACCCACACACAGGGACCATGATGTGTCCAATTGTAATGGTGACTGATGGCATTCCCATAATTATACAAATAGCTTCTAAAAATAGGGAGGGGGGGGGCGCGGGGGAAAGGGCTTGTCTGAATATTAAAGGGACTTCAAAAAATTTGCTGCTGTTAGGAAATCCTAACTTGAAACTGAATTCAAGAGGCTGAACTTGAAACTTATCTGGGACATTTGATGATATTTTACTTGGTGCCAGTAGTTTTTAAGTTTAAAATACAAAATTTTATAATGCTGCTAAATTAGAGGTGGAAGGACTCCAACCTTTGAAAAAGTCAAATCGCTTGAATATATAGCATGAGGCCAAGGACACGCAGGTCATCTTTCTATAAACTGGCAATTTCTTAAAGCTGCTTTTTAAAAACTGCAGTAAAACAAGATAGGAAGCAAGTCAGTGACCAGAGTATTAAGAAGAAAACCCCACAGATGTGCCTATGCACATATGCATTAAAAACCTGAATACTGGGGAAGGGGGAAAAATTCGTGATGTCATGATGTCACTAACACCAGACAACGGAGTGGAGAGGCAAAAATAACTTTGGAAAAAAACAAAGACATTCTAGAAGATTCTTACAATTAGAAATAATCTCTAAGGCCAAACTCATTAAAAATGAACAATCAGGACTGAAAGTTGTCATATCATCAATTGAATTAAGTTCCAGATCCTCCTACACACTTTTTAAATGTAGTAGTTTGATAGGGTGGCCCAATTCAGCAGGTTCGATATTTAATTTTAAACTTTTAATCTGATGGAGTGATGAGTCACTTCCAAAAGGAACCAACTATTATAATAATTCAATGGGTACCAAGCATTTAATATGCAGCAGTGTCAGAAAGCCTGTAGATAAATTTTACAGACAATACTAATTCATCAAGAGAATAATTTTATGTAATTTATTGCAGAAGTAAGGGATCTCAGATTACCACATTAAAAGATTTTTCCCAATCCACTCCTTTCTCAGTTATGTAAAAAGCAGTGAAATTTTACTGCTGTTAGTTCAGAGGAGCATTAAAGGCTTCTAGCCATAATTCTGATGCAGAAACTGAGAGAACAGTCTTCAATTTATTCTTCTTAATTGTCCCTCTTACGCTGATCCTCATTCCTACATCTGACAAAAAAATAACATCCTTCCACTCCTCCTTCCTCTCTGTCAACCTCCTCATTCTCCCCAATCACATGCATCCAGCCCAGTTTCACCACTTTCCCCATTTCATTTCTCTCTTTTTATGATCGTAACAGCAAGTACAGTGGAAACCGAAAAAGCCAAACAAGCAGAACTCCATTCTATTGCTGCTCCTCTAAAGAAGGTAAAGATTAAGACCTGCACGACTTTGATCAATCAAAATCTGACATTGATTCTGGAGATGGAGCTCCTTTTCACTTTCAGCTCTATCTTGTTGTTGCTTTTTCTATTGTGTTATCAGTTAAACCACACAGCATATTCTAAGCCCCGCTGAAGGTCTAGAAGCAAACACCTTTCTTCGCAGCTAATGTCTTATGACATACAACCATTCAGTTAAGCTTCTTCGAATCACTCATCAGTAGCTTATACCAAAACAGCGTAAACATTTTGATCCAACCGTAATATATTAGAAAATCCTAGTTTTCATCACCAATGAGGAGATCCCAACACGCTAGCTTAATATTCAAGCAGGAAAATCATGGTATACATAGCTATGTTGAAAACACCAGCTGTTAATGACCACTTGCATTTGGGAGTGCAGCAAATTTCCACAAATGCTTTCATTACCAGTCCACTTCAGAACACATCCATACTCCTCTTAACCAGGTCCATAAATTGCAATGGATTGTTTCTTACCAGCAGAGGCTGTGAGTAGAGTTCAAGCTGTGCTCTGTAAATTATGTCCTCCAATACCTCCTGGCCAAGATCCCACTGACCATTGTATCTAAAAAGTAAAGACAGATATTTATCTTTCGTATCTTACAAACTCAATCTTGTCTTTTTCTCTGCCCACATCCAGCTCTTCACATACACCCCAACCCCTTCACTTCTTTTAGAAGTATGGACAAAGCATTTTGTTATTAATCTTACTGGTATAACAAAAAAGCTGCTCCCTGTCACCTCCAAGCAAGACAAAGTTGATGCCATAATCAGGACAAACTTAAACAATTAAAAAAAAAAAAAAAGGGTCAAGATGTAAAGGTTCTACTTAGCAGAACTGAATTTCCATCAGAAATGGATTTTTGCTATCTCAGAAGCTACTGACATTCAACAGGTCTGCATTTCATGAGGTTATCTTGGCATCCAAGCTCAGTATGCTTGTGAACAGAAGATATCTGCTAGTGGAAACTTGGGAAAAGATGAAGCCAGAAGCCTAAATCTCTTCAGCACCTCCTGCTGGCCCTGCTGGTGCTGGAGAGAGCATGAGCACACTGGCCCTTCATCACCCAGTTTAATGCTGACAGATATTTTCAAATTATTATGGCTGAGCGAGCAAGTAATGGGAAATAGACTAATTGAGTTACGAGTTTATTTCTTTTTCAATCACAAAACAACTAGATTTTATATTTTAATTCATGTAAAACCAGACATTTGTATTTAAAAAAATCCACTTACATGGCGTAATAGACACCTGTAAGCAGCTGCACCATGAAGTCAGGGTCTAACACCACTCTACCACAGTGTTCTTTCCAGCGTTTCTCATGCTGCCGTGGAAATCCACTCACACACAGCCTGAAAAAACACAGCACTGTAACAAAATGTTAACCCCACAAAGACTACAAATGTCTTTGCATCGCAGAGATTTTAGTTTAGTTTTCAAAATACAAGCACACAACATAAAACATTCTTATGTGGCTCTTCCAACCATTAAAGCAGTTTTATAACAGTGCCTCGAGATGTGGCTTGCTGATAATGCAGTGTTATTCCCATATAGCCATTAACTCCATCTGTTTTCTTCAAATCATAACCTGCTTCTAAAGAATGAAGATGGCAAGATGTTCCCTACTGCCAGCCACCAAGTAGGAGACTGTCCTCAAAATTCAGTAACCAAAAGCAACATTCTTTAAAAGAAATATTTCAGTGGTATAGAAGAGAAATAGGTCATCTCCCATCTAATGTATATGATGACAGCATGCCATCACCTTTTACCTAAAGCTGGATAACAGAGATACTGTATTCTGGAGAATTGCTCTCAGCTGCCTTCCAAAAAAAAGAATTCTGACTCTTGAAAAAGGCCTGCATATACCACACAGCATCAAGTCTCCATAAAAGAACAGAGTAATTTATTCACAACTTTAATATCTGAATCTTCATCATGGAAGCAACACATGGCCACTAATACATAGTAACTGCTGCACTGTTTCAAAAACAACAAAAAAATCTCTAACCTACAAAATGTTGTCTCTCTTCTCTACCCAAACAGCAGATCTAATTTTCAAATGCAGGAAAATTCAACATATTTGGCCAATTTAGCATAGCCACAACTCAAGTGAAGATGATGGAAGCATACCAAGAATTAACCCATTCCCATCAGAAATCATGGGAAAACAGGCTATAATCTTAACTGCATGCATGTATTACTACAGAATATATGTTGTTAGAAGCTAGTCTGATCCTTCTTTGCTATATAACTGAATTACATATAATGCTTTTCTTTCGTGGTAATACTGTGCTGAAGCAAACAGGCTAAATCAAAAAACATTTAAAGAGGTTCCTCTGTTTGGGGATAGCAGGAGAGAGAATTTATCTCATTTTAGACAAAAATGCTGGTAAAAACAGTCATATGGGAATATCAGATACACTTGAGATTTTTCAGAACAAAAAGCAGGGATCTTTGCCAACCAGATCCTCCTAAGTCTATTCAAGTAGAAGGTTATATAAAGGGTATGTATAAGGCTTTGAGAAACCACGGTAGTGAATCCTCCAGAAAGTGGGATGTTATTATTCAGAGAAAAAATAAAGGAAGGAAAGAAGAGCCACAAACCAAATAAAAACCCAAACAAACCACAAAAACCCAGAACACTGTGCAAATACTTCATATAAACCATCCTCAGAAGCAAGACGTCAGTATTTGGAAGTAGAGGAAACTGATGGTATTCCTCCCAGGATTTTTAAGCTGACCATACTGAAAAAAGTCTGAAAGATATGTAAATCTAAAAAATGCAAATCAGTGTGAGTAGCTTCACCTAATTTCCCCCCAAAACTCCTTTTTTTCTTCCAAATATCCAGTTACATAACTAGAACAGAACCCCATGTGTTTTATCTGTATGCAAGCACAGTTTCAAATTTCCGATGAAACTGCAGGACTGACCAAGAGTTACATATTTTAAGTTACTAAACACAACAAGTAAATTCCTTTTTTTGCTGGTAGAATATTTAGAAGTCTAGATGCACCCTGCAAGACTATTTCAAAGGCAAGTGTCTCACCTGGAACCCATCCTACAAAGTGATTGGTAAGAAGAGGCAGGCATATAGACAATAGCAGAATTGTAGCACAGCATAAGAAAGCTCAGCACCTCAAACCTGAAAAGAGAAAAGAGCAAAACCTTGCGTGCTTTAAATTCTTAATATTTCACCAGAATTTAAGACAAGAATTCTACAACCCCGTCTCAGGGGTTTCCCCACAGGAAAG
>NW_010522682.1:22788-39676 GCF_000687285.1 Phaethon lepturus
CTGAAGTCCTCTTTCGTTATAATTCACTAACTTGAAACAGGCTATTAAAGGTTCAGTATTAAACATTTAAAATTATTATTACTGAAAACCACTCACATATGCAGGAACTATGAAGTTCTTGGCTTGAACAATGATGTCTCTTGAACAAATGGTATAATACTTGGACAAAGTTATAGAACTTGAAAAGTCTGCAATGCATTCAAAATTATTTTATCAGTTTCCCCAGAGCTGTCTTTAGACACAGGTAAAGCTGGCAGTTACTACAATAGCAAGGCAATTTCTCTCATCCCTAGCTCTGTCTAGCTACTCAGCTCTATTCCTCTTTTCCTGTGGAAAAAAACAGGACAGCCTCACAGACAAAGCTGAATTTTGTTACGCTTCCAGGAAAACTTGAGTTGACAGACATAAACCCAAAGACATTCCTGATGGACACAGAAATGACAGAGAAGTTACTCTCTTCTAAATTAACTAGTAGAAGAACATACAAAGTTGGATCAAACAACAAAAATACTATACCTCAAGATTACCAAGATTGTCCTCTAGGTTTATTTCCAAGCACTTCATGTTGAGAAAGGACTGAACACATAATATATTTGGTCTTAATGTTTAAGGACTTGTTGTCTGCCTAGTGAAGCACCTCTAATGCTAGAATACATCCACCTACCGGTTCTGTGCTGTGAAGGTTTCTCTTTGAGGATGAAGATCACTGTAAACTACCCTGATGAGATCATGCTGACATAGAGCTCCTTCAGTTAAAGCCATGGATCCAATAGTAGATGGCTTGAAGTAGGTGGTGGGAAGGAGGAAGGAAGGAGGGGGAAGAAATCAAACCATAAATAAAAGGTCCCCAAAAGCGTTAAAAAACTCCTAACCACCCAAGCCAAAAGACACATTTGTCTTGTGATCTGTTATAATGAAGCTTATTCCAGAATACAGTAGATCTAAAAACATTACCTAATTTTAATTATTACAAACATCTTCCACACTTAAAAGCAAGAGAACAGGTGAGAGCAATTTTCAACTTTGATTCTTACATATCCATTTATAGTAAGTTTGTCTTAATTGCATAGACCTTTTGTACAGCAACTGTAGAGAAAGAATAACATGATTCCAAGTTGAAACTGTACTAAGGAGGAGTTAGAAGAAGGAAGACTACTTTTATACTAACACGTAAGAGGCAAAAACCCACAGTTGCAACTACAACACAACTAACTTCCGTTCAAAATGAGCACTGTCAGCAAAGATTTTTCAACATTTACATTCCTTTTCTTCTACTAATGCTATTGAATTCAATTACACTAATTGCAAGCTACTGATATTGAAAACTTACTGCAACAAGATGCATCTAAAATGGCCTGTTGCATCAAATGGATACAGTATTCATTCCTTTAATAGATCCAATTCTAATTTACCACAGCAGCTATCTTACCTCATGATATATTGAGGGCTTAGATAATGAAGGGATGGTGAAAGATAAAACTTTGTTGTTTCCATCTTTGTCAGCGATTTCCTGCATTAAAAAACAAAACCAAAACGCAAACAGAAGTAAGGAGATAGGGATTGGAATAATTTTCAACTCTTAGAAGGCATTTAACAAAGAAGTAGTCAGATGATCTAAACTGGTAAGACTATTAACACCCTAAGGTCTCACTGTTTTTGCAGAGTATCAGTAAATTTACATACATATTTAAAAAGTGCAAAAGACCTTCATCATAGACTGTTTTGCAGAATCAGCATTGGCTCCTTGATCAGTATGACTTCATCAAAACCAAAAAAGAATAAAAATCTTTTCTGGCCCACCTTTACATTATAATATTTATTTATAATAGAGTTGCATAGTGAAGCAAGGCTAAACTTTAAGCCCACAAGATATAGACACAAAAGGGCTGATGAGTCACTTGCTGACAATGGGCAAGCACCACATGCACCACATGATGCACCACAGAGAAAAGGTGAAATCAGGGGGACTGGCAAGGTTTCTTCAGGCCTTTTATCAGTAAGAAATACACACATAGAATGTTCTCAAAAGGCTTTCAAACTGGGCAGATTTTAGAGTTGCTAGGCTACTACATAAGCAAACTCAGCAGTTTTTAAAGCAAATATACTAAGAACAATTACATAAGACTACGCCAAAAAGGAGTCTAAAATCCTGCCTTTTCACTTTGTAAAGCAAATTTCCAAACAATGAGCTCTAGTTATTCCAGTTTATGCAAAAACTTAGTCCAAGGTAGCACAGTACTTGTAGTAGGCTTTAAGGATCACAATAGGATGACAGTTGATAGAATTTTAGCAGAATACAAAAGGTTTATCCTTGTCTTTCACTTTCTAAGCATTGAGAAAATAACTTCACTCCTTCAGGCTCAGTATATGTGGCAAAAATATCATCAACAAGCAAAGAAAATAGTGGGAGCCACTGTCCATTTTGAGGCCTCTTTCTTCCTCAATCTGGAGAGAATGTAGGAATTACTGTGAATGAAGGAATTACATATGAATTACCAACATGACTTTCAAAGGAACTGCAAAAGGACCTTTATGAGAAAACTGTCAACAAAGATACACATGCTAGTTCAACCCAGCAAACAGTACCAAAAATCAGCAAGCAGTTTCCAATGCTTTTTCTATCAGAATAAATCTAAAATAACTAAATCTTCCAGTTGTTAGAGCTGATCTACAGACATTAAAAAAAAAGTAAATTCTTGTTATAAGAATCACAGTTTGACTGTTTTGTGTCTCATCATGTGCAGAAACATAATACACAATTTAAAGGAGGAGTTTACTGTGATAGTAGAGAGAAGGGCAATGTTTCAGTATAATATGTTTTAAAGTCCTGTAACACAGAAATTCCTATTAGAGAATGCCTATCTTGGCAGCATTGCTAAATTTATCAAACAGCCACATAACATTACAAAGAGTAAACATTTCCAGGCTAAGGTAAGGATATAAAAAAACTACTTTTACATCCAACAGCCAAACTTAATCATCTGGTTACTTTTACTTATTCTTAGAATCACAGTTCCACTCAAGAAAGCTCTCTGCCTTAAATGTACACGTGTGTATCTAAGTGCTAGCATGTAGAGTGGTTGCAGCTTCACATTACCATTAAAGACATATTCAGAGTAAGCAGGGTGATGTGGGAAAGTGACACATGAAGATTGACCAAGCAGACTGGCCTGACAATCACCTCCATAGAAAGTTGTGTTTTTCAACATTAAGGAGGGCTACTTAATTTCCTTACAAACACAAATATTTAACAGTTCAAGAAAGCCCATGAGATGATCTTTTTTAGTTAAAATGTTTGTCCCAAAAAGATTACTATAAAAAATAAAAAATATTTTTGCAAACACATTCTTACTAAACCTTCATTACATTATGCTTTTCTCTAGATTAAATTATTGGAACAACGTATTCAAAATTATAATATGTTTACATGAAAGCATATTATAATTTTGAATACGTTGTTCCAATAATTTACTTTATTCCTAGTGGTTAGTAACACAAAACCTCAGACCAAAGCTTTCCTCAGACATTCCCACTCATCTCACTTACCAAGTTGTAAATGCCAAGCAGCAATGCTTCAATGCAACCATTACTCTGCCTATCCCTGCTGGCAGTAAGACGCAGATATACCCAGATCAACTCTGGCAAAAATTGCAGCGTGAATCTCTTGAGACGAACTTCAGAACTACGATAAAGTTCAAAGAGCTGGTGGCAAACAGGCTCCAGGAGCTGTGGAAAGCAAAAAGGCTAATGAATTACTGTTAGGTTTCTCTAATAAGGGAGAATGAAATAGCAAATATAGGCACTGTATCATATAGCCACTACAGCCAGTGAAAATGACATTCCCTGATGGCAAGTAAGTGAACGAACCAAACTGATACATGCATTCCTTTTAAGATCTGTAAGGACAGACCTGAGGGGCACCAGTATGCACTATTAGGAAATGTGACCTTACTACAGCCACTACCATCTTGTGCTTTGAGAACATTATTCTCTAGGGCTGTCAGTATGAGATTTATTTTATATACAGGTACTAATTTAAGGCATGTGACAAACACGTGGCTTGAACTATGTGCTCCATAAAACTTTAATGGTGTGATTGTAAGGTTTATAAAAGTACAAAGGTTAAAGATTAGCTGCTAATGACAAGTCTATTGACAGAAATACGAATTTATTTCTTACCTACAGCTTTTTAGTCTCAAACCCAACACGCATGTATTTGTTCATTACAATGCACACTGATTTTTCCATCTTGAGGTGCCCTTTGGGTTTCAGTACAAGAATCAAAAAAGGCCCTTATCAAGTCAGTGTGATGCAAGCACGAGAAAAACCCTGACATTTTTAAAGTTTACAATGACAAACCAATAGTTAAGATGCATCCACAGAACTGTTAAAGAACAGGGGGCCAAAAAAAAAAAAAAGGAAAAAAAAAGGACCACATCAAACAGTCTCCTCACTTCCCATGACTAGTCAAGTTTTTAATACCAAAGCCAAAAACTAAAAAAAAAAAAAAAAAAAAAAAATATTCCGAGGGGAATTCTGACAAGGTCTGTGACCAGTACCTGGTATTACATTCTAAGAAATGGGATGATCTGACTTAAGGAAAATACTCATGGGATTCAACATCCAAAAAGACAGAGGCACCCATGCAACCTGAAGTGTCTATACTCATATAGAAGAGTTACAGAGTCAGAAAATAGAGGCCAGAATGTCAAATAAGTCTTCTTTCTAATCATGTACACTTTATGCAGCTCTCATGTGCACTCATGATAATATTAAACATTAAATTATACATATAATTTTCTAAAGCAATAAAAACCCTATATTTGACCAACACAATAGCAGCTGTACTGGTGAGACAAAGGCATAAATAGCTGATCTTCTGTTCTGCACTGGGTATCTCCTAAGTGATACATGACTCCTATTTCAGTACACACTCTCACTCCCAGGGATATGCAGGTCAGACCTTTAAGAGCATGATGCATTTATGATGCATTCCTCTTTCATTAATTCATCTACTCATCAAAATCTTAGTACCCAGAATCTCCTGTAGAATTCACTGTCACTTTTGCTATGCCATATAAAGATGTACTTCTGTGGTTTGTTGTGAACCATCTATCCTCTTAAAAAACTTTGAAGAAGTCCCTTGCTGTCAGCAGAGGGACAGACATTTCTACAAGTGATTCATATGAATCTTTGATAAATGTGCAATGACATAAATCTGTGTGACTGTACAACTTCACGTACACATATCCAGACTTAGACATTTTACTCTAGTATATCACAACTAGGAAAAATAAATTTGACAGAATTTTCTATCAAGATAACTGCCTTAAGAGAGTATCACCCAAGAAAGGGTGAACACATTAGTTTCCTTTCTAACACACAGTATTTTGGTCAATGAAGCATACAATTTTTAAACCACTTATTCCATAAACCATAACATGGCATGTATGCAAAATAAAACTTTGCTATCAGACAGATTTCTTCTTAGACAAGGCTCTGGTATAAGTACCTTGTGTAACAAGGCTTCTGATTGACAGCCTAGTTACTCTAAGCTAAAAGCCTGTTTTTATAACAGAAGCAAAAGAAAGACTCCATAAGGGAAGGAGGGAAAAAAGCTGACACTGACAATGCTAATACAGAATGAGAGAAGACCAGTAATTTGGAGTACACATATTTTTACAAGTCATATATATAAAATACTTCACTATTTAATTTTTGTTTTGGGATCTAAATGAAATTAGGAGCCTGTGAAGCTTCTATTGCAATCATTTTAATGAAACAATGCTAGGGCCTTCTCAAGTCAACTTTATCAAGTTGAGCATATATTATTCTCTCTAGTATATTTATTCCAGTATTTCATATATATATATATATATATATATAGCACTTTATGTTCAGAAGATGCATAACTATATTCTTTCTTAATTAATATTTACTTAGTAGAAACTCCTATCTAAAAGTGACGCTAATTATTAAAACTGTCTGTTACAGTAAATGTCCACATCCTCAGAGACAGAACTGTATCCTTGTTTTAAGAAAGGCTTAGCACATTTCAGATGTTCAAATGAAAAAAAGCAGTTAATAAATAATTCAGAGACCACTAAATAAATTTGTAGGTTTTCATTAAAAGAAAGTATGAGCAAGAAGCTAGCATGAAGAAAAAGAAGAAATCTCTAGAAATAATAAATACAAGCATATCTGCAATGAGACAACAGGTGCAAGAAAAGCTAAAAAAATTATCAGAAACCAGACATATACAGCAGCATTGCTATAATTAGTACTTCTATTAGATTAGAGATGACAGCAGCCCAAAGCTGTTTCCTATTTGAAGTTAGCCAGTCTAATCCAGGTCCCCTTAAAAACAGTGGAAAAGAATAATTGACTTCAGCTAAAGTCAGATGAGACTCAACCAGAGCAGTTACTGCGTTTATTCTACATCTTTCAAATGAAAATTTTATAAAATTAAGTCTTCTAAGCAAAACCATGCTCCCTAGAAAGATACAAGCAATATCCAGTCACTGGTACTGCAAGCATGTAAACACTCCTCATTTCTAGCAATTGTCGTATTAGTTGTGCAAAAGGTTTAATAACTGCAAATTACTTGGGTGAAAACCTGAAAGTTGTTCGTAGCAACTACTATAGTGCTTTTGGTATATTCAGAGCTCTAAGTCCACAAGAAAAAGCTGCCATCACAAAGACTCTATAACACAAATATTTTCAAAGGCAAGAACATCCAAGTTTTTCCTATCAAAGTATAGTATGATTGTCTCCCACCTGGAAACACAAAACTTGAACTGTAAGAAAGAACAAATATTTTCCTTGCATCCTAGTTATCTGGCTTTTCAGAGAACCAGCCTCTTCCAATTATTTCTTTTAATATAAATACTGAAAAGGCAGTTGATAAACAGAGGAAATGGATCTTTTGTCACCAGTAGTGTGTGTATACATGAACTGATACACACTTTAATTCCAAAGATCTTTCAGTCCAAAGTCAAAGCAAACTGAGTAGCACAGCCAAAAGTAAAAAGCCTCTTATAACCTCTCTCCTGACCTTATATCTCTCTCCTGACAAACTAAAAACTTGTATTAAAAGAGCTTTCCTATTGGCATAAACAGCAATTAACATAACAAACAATTACAAATAGAATCTTTACTGGCTTAAATATACAGTAAGTGACAATTAGCAGGCTTCATTTCATTAGCTCAGAGAGATGGAGCCTAGTCATGCTTTAGTGAAGCTGACGAATAGTTTTAGTCTGGCTCATTTTACAAGTTTGACAAATCCTAAGAGCTATATAACTTGAAGTTAAATATAATGTATTATAAAATGCATGACAAAGATTGGAAATGCTTGCCTTTTTGAAGAATTCAATCATGGTAGAAAATAATGTGCTTATTTTAGGCTTAACTGTAACATAATGGTTGAAATTAGTTATTATTTGAAGAGTGCTGGGTCTGGGAAGTACTTGGCATTGCAAAGGCGATCTCATTTTGTTTCAAGACTGAGCTTTCCAAGTTAAACCTAAATAGCCCAACATTAATATTCAATGTTTAAATTTCAGTACTGCATTAACTTAAAATCCATAGAGCATTTCTGTCTACAACCATAATCAACTCTAAAAATTATAAAACTATCTAAAAAAACAGTACTACGAAAGCACTTTACTTCAGAATTCAAATATTATGCAAAAAGCAATACATTATTAATTTAAATGAGCTGTTTATGAGCAAGATCATTGCCTATTCTTCATGTAACTTCCTGTTCCAGTCATTACCTTCTCCATATTAAAAAAGTCAGGGAATTTCCTAAAAGGTAAACAGTAATAATTGTATTTAACTTGACAGTGTGCTTGCCTTCATTTGATAGCTCTCAAATTGGTAGACAGCTGTCAAAAGAGAGAAATGCCTTGGTTGGTTGTTTTGGTTCTTGAACAAGCTGGTTCCACATTAAGTTAATAATCTTGGTCTTATCAAGATAGAATTTTGTGATACTAGAAAAATTTGCCATAAACAGTTTGCCCCTTTCAGGAAGTTTTAAAAATAGGTCAACTTAATCATTAAGTTGTACTAAAAAAAATTACTTGTCCATCAAGTTTAAGAATCTAGCAAGTACAGTTTTATAACAGTCTACCACATAAGCTTTATCTTCATAAGCAATCAGTTACCCTTTTAACAAATAATGCCCTATAAAGCATATTTTAAAAACCTCTCTTAGAGCCAAATACTACCACAAAATTATGCAAAGTAATGAATTCACTATGGTTATTCTCCTCGATAAGTTTGGAATAACTGCAGCAAGGAAATATATACTGCCTTAAAGATGACTAACTTCAAGTTCTGCTTGTTGATTCTGGTATTGCTTATCTTATACCTGGTATCAGAATCAGGCCCAAACAGCAACAGCAGTTCCAAAGAGCAATATTTGACAAGCATCAGTGTGCAATAACGTAAGATTACTATCACACCCTTAAGAACATACTCCTTTTGCAAATCTGGTTCTTTGCACCGTTAAAAAAAAAAAAAAAAAAATCAATCATGCTTATTCTCAAAGCAAAGGAAAGCTTTTACATTTTAAGAATAATACACAAATACATACATACTAAGAGACAACAGCAGCTGTGGTGGCTTCAGGTTGGAGAAAGAATAACAGTAGCTTCAGTACAAAGTAACAGTAACAGTACAAAGAAAAAGGTCACTATAAAAGCTGTCTGTAACACTGAAATGAAGTTGACAGCTATGAAGTGTTTTTTTTCTATTGCATGAGCATTATACAATCTCCTTTAAGCTAAATCAAGCATTCAGCTTCCAAAAGCAGCTGAGCTGTACTTAGGAAAATAAAGAACTTCCTTGCTGTGTACACTTGCCATTTAACTTCTAAATATACAAGAGATCACAGATGATATATCAAATATTTTGAAGCATTTTATCTAAAGTAGTTTACATAGCAGGGAATGGTATGCTTGCACAATTTATTCAAAAGTTTTATTTCACACATTTTCTCAGAAATGCTTATAGCAGAAACCAATGGAATAGAAAGCTCAGTTTAACATCATTTGCAAAATGAATTATTTACACAGAAAAGGTATGTTTTCATTGTGTGTATTTGTATTTTGGGGCCCTGGTTCTGCTCTTGTTTACAGCAGTGTAAACCAAATTACACAAACATCATACTACTATAAGCAAAAGAGCTGGTTATTTTAATAGGCTTTAATAAATTGATTCCATCTTCCATTGTAGTAAGCCACCAGGTGAGAAGCACATTGGTCTTACTGATTTTCACTGAGTAAGGCCTGTTTTGTCTCTGTTACAACCGAAAGGTGGTTTTGGGGCAGGGGGGGATGGGAGCGTGGGGAAAGCTTCTCAAGCCAAATCAAGTGTTACAGTCAGCTGTAGCAAGTAAAATCTACCAGTCAGCATAAACAAGAGAGGAAAAAGAGGGATAATACCCAAGGTAGACTACATTAGAACGAAGAATCAAAGAATGCTTCTTCTCTATTTCCACTTCTCAGTTACTCTAGTTTTAGTTGTAGGGTGAAAGATATAAAATGTGAATAAAAATCTTTTTTGAAGTCTCCTACCTCGTTATTTGGGTCTTGAATGACCTTATAAAGAGCTGGTACCAGCGTTTTTTTTCGGTGCAATGTGGCTGCATAGCTGGAAATTTGTGTTTCAGGTAATGCCTAAGAAAAAAAAAAAGTGTTACCCTGATAAATCAGTGCTTCCAAGTATTAAATATCTCCACAAAAGGATTCAGTCTCATCCCAACATCAAGAAAAATTCCCGAAGTTCAGTATATTTGCAGACTTGTAACCTAGTTCATTCAGTACCAGTTCTTTTCCATATGAACAGCATTTGGGGGCACATACCAACATTATGGGTTAAATGCAAAAGCAGTTTCAGATTTATCTTTCACAAAATCATTTGCTCCAGCTCGATATAAGAACTGTCTTTCTTGATATTCTGTATTTAACAGGCATTTTTTAAAGCTTTTATCAAATCAACTTGAATTATTTAAGAGGTGTGGATAATCTAGAATGAACATGGACAGTCTCGAGTCCCATCGAGCAACCACGTCTGTAGATTTTGCAACCTTGGCTCCTCAACAGATTTCCAACAACAGCATGTAATGACTTACTGTGTAACATCATTTACATGAGGAATTACTAATTCTTACTTTAAATAACAGATTAATTTCATATCAGTCACGAAATCCAGTTTTCTTGTTTATGCATTATCTTGTATTTCACTCAGCATAGTTATCAACATGTAAAATAGCTTAAAAATACTTCAGATTCTGCATGACAAAACAATTAATTTCATGCAGACCATAGAAAAAACAGCGAAATATTTTTCTTTAATATTTTTTTAAACTCCAAACATTTCTACTGATTTTTTTTTTAAATAAAAAGGTTGCTCAATTAGATATTTGGGCAGCGTTATCCAGCTGTTAATTAAAATTCTATCACCTCAACCTACACAGAAATACATGCTTTAAAAACCACATTACTATAGCAGTGTTCTGCTCTACAATAATAAACAATAAAAATAAAATACTGCTAGAACTATGCATTGTATATTATGTACTGCTGACTCATGTACATAGACCGTTGTATGCTTTATGCAGTATAAGAAGTTGAAAGATCAAGTAATAGATATTTTAAATGTTAATTATTGGATATTTAAGAAAAAAAATAATCAACATTCTGTGGCATAAAGACAATGGTATAGCTATCATTCATCTTCTTGGCTTACCTTGAATTCTGACAGCCATTCTTCCACGACACCCCGTTCTGATCCCAGCATTTTCTTACTTCTTTTGCTTCTTTCTTACCTTTAGAGAAGAAAAAAAAAAAATTCTGGCCGCAAAACTTAGTTTTGTAAAATCCTACCCCAATGAAAAGATGTTAACAATTTCCAATAGAATGACATAATATCAAATAGAAAAGTTGAGTTTTGGACAACTGATCCCGTTTTCTAACAATGATTAAACTGTTCTCTTCAGACTTTTAGTCAAAAGTACTGCCTATTAACGGGGGAGGAGGAAAAAGAAGCATTAAGTGCTTCAGGCCACAATATACATTATTTAAGACAGACACATCATCCCATTCTTGCTCCCTTACCAAATATAGTACAAGGAAAAGACAAGTGGAACAAAGTAAAGAGCATCATGGAACAAATCATGTGAGACATTGTAATCACACTTCTAGATACAGCTCAAAGTAAATCCTAATAGCAGAACTTTACTCCTTAAAGCTTGTTCTTAAAGAATTTTGAGGCTTCTTGTTCAAGTGGCAAGATTTAGCTCTTCTAAGAGTATGTTGGAATTCTTAGAAACAAAAAAAAAAACTTTCAAGGACAACTATATAACTGTTACTATTATTTTCCATTTTATATACAACAGTCATATTCTAAAGTCTTCTGAATTCTCATAAATCTAATTCTCAAGGCAATAGCAAGAGTGCTTAAAACACAAGGCATCATTAGACACCTTTGCTTGATGTTTAAATAGGTCTAAGCAACAAGGGTAATTTTCTCTTTCTGCATCATCTCAGTACAGGTTGGCAAAACTTGGAAGTCCTTAAGCCGCAGAAAATTTTAATCTTATGAAGTGAAATGAAGCTGTAGCCTGATACTAGAGACTAAAACCTAAGAATAGTGACCTGAAAAGGTATAAATTGAGGAGACAATAAAATATGAGCTGTTTGAAGCCATACTAGACATATGAAGACAGTGATTTTAAGTTAAGGTTTCACCAAAAGTTTGGTGGTTTTTTGACAGCACCTGCAGGTTAACAGCTGCCTGAACAGAAACAAGAAACAGAATCTGTGAAGGGACACTGTATTTTAAGACGTACTTTGGTCAGTCTTTCCCCCCCTTCCCCCCTTAAATAAGTTGATATTGTTATGTAACAATTACAGGCAACAAAGCTGTCACACTGTCATATATATTTACCACATTCTTCCTAAAGTCCACAACTACCTATCAGCTTCAAAGCCCTTCAATACAGTCAACTTTTTCTGAAATTCTTTTAGCCTGGGACTGGGCAGGGGGAAACGAAGATAAACACTTCCACAACCCAATGATAACAAGGTGAAGACTGCAGTTATGCTCATCAACCTCATACAAGTAATGCCAAGAACATATTAAGTGCTGCTATTTGCAAAATTTGTTGTAAAATTTGTAAGGAAAAGGCAGGTAAACATTAAGTGAATTATTTACTTTTTACAATTTTCTTTCAGATGTGTTTTGAAAATTATTTAGGCTCAACCAAAGATTACAGGTTTGACACACAAGTTACATCATGGAAATCCTATGACAACTGGCCTTTAAATAGCCAGACTACATGACTGGAACCATGTATTCTGGTCTCACAACATACTTGTTTGGATTTCTGAAAGAAGGTTTCTATTTAAGAACAGATCAGTATTTGTTAAATGGAAAATGAAGTGAAATAAGATATAAAAATTGTGTTGGGAAGCTGTAAGTTCAATGTTAGCAACTTTGTATGAACAGGGCTACATGTAGCAAGTCATTCAGAGAACACAAACTCCTGTGGGTAAGGAACTGCCTCAGATTTCTAAAGCATATTTAAATATTCTGAAAGATATCAGATTTATAGATAATAGTACATAAATTTAAATTCAGGTAACACTTCAGTGACTTACTTCAGCAGAAGCACTGACAAATAATTCTATAAAATAACACAACACAACTAAATAGATCTCTGCAAACAAAGGTTTCCAAAGACATCCTTTTCAATAGATAGGGGAACAGATATCAGTCATCAGAATGAGACATGGAGATAGGTATTAATTTAAAACAGCACAGGACACACTACAGAAGAAGTTGAGATTTAGTTCGCTTTGCTTGGAAAAAAAAAAACATTTTCTACAGAAAGTGCAACATTCAATGTTACCTCTTTAAAGAAGTCAATTTTCTAAAGGAGGAAGAGGAGGAGGAATGCAGCAATTTTTCAACCTGGGATACATTTGTCAAGCCTTCAAGTACTGCCCTGGTTTCTGAAAGGTGAAAAGAAACTCTGATGATCACAAAATAAGGAGAAACATAGTAAAGCAAAGCAAACAGTAAAATATGTATAATTTGATCTCACAAATTGAAGTTTATCAAATCCACTAATGCATAGCTGGGTCCTGACAAATTGGCGATGCAATTTGCCACTAAACAAAACCAAACCACCACCAACAAAAAAAACCCTCGGCGTTTTAGCAGGGGGAAGAAGGGAGGGACTGCCTTCATCTAAAAAGAAGGCTTTGTCACCTATGTGGAAAACCCTCATGCATTAGTGGTGCACAGTACTCACTAGAAAGGAAAACCGAAGGACCATTTTTTTTATGAAGAACAGTGCAAGAAAGATGCAAGATGAAAGAAAAGAGTAATACTTTTATAAAATGTCATCTGAATCAATACCCTGACTTCGGAGAACATATACCTCTTAAATGGAATGTATTAAAGACTCTTCCTTACTATTACTGTTCTTAATACACACTACTTACAGAGCCAAAAATTTCAATGTCATTGCAAAAATCATGTATTACACCAAAGTTCACCTTTCACTGCAGGATTCCTTCATGCCGAGTATGAGGTAAACAACACAGAACTGAGCCCAGTAAGTAAATTAGAGGATTTCAGTATCTGGAGACCTCTAACAGGAAAGTGAAGTATATGAACAATTCCATATTGCTTATTCAATTGATTAATTTTCCAAATTACTGAATTACTAAAAGGTCCTCCCCGCACCGCACTAACTAGAGATAGGCTAACGGGAGGTACCATCCTCTTCAGGCTACACTGCAAGTGAAAGCTTTTATTACAAGATGGTATACACAAACCCATGTCCTCTAAGAATTTTTGAAAATCAACTGTTTCTTTTAAAAATGCAATTCCTTGCAGAAATCTTAAATAAGATTTCTTCTGAATGAATGAACTTCAAATCCTCCTCTTCTTTCCCTGATGATATTGGGGGGGGGGGCGGAGGGAAGGATAAAATAAAATTTCCACCCTATAGGCACTCTGTAGCTGATTACATAGAAATTTTTAAACATGCACAGGAGATGTGAAAGACAAATGTATGTATGTAATTACAAGAAACAGCTGTTAAATATTAGGCACACATCTTCAAGACAGAATATCAAATCTGTAAGAGTTGATTCAGGACTTCTAGAAGCTTCCCAAGTTTTACAACATGCTAAAAACAACCTTTACATCCAGACATGGTATCCGATATACACTACTCTCTACAAATGTCATGGGGTCCCAACTAGCTCTAAGTCATTATGCTTGCTACCTAGAGGTTCAGTTGTACCTAACCTGCTATCCCTAGTGTCAAAACCAAAGATACAGATCATGGAATTTCACCAGGCAGGTCTTTCCAGAGCTGCATTAAGTTAGACATCATTTTTTCCTGGATAGGAACTTGAGTTATTTCAGCCTCAAAGCAAGAATCACAGTTACATACCAGCAAATCAGACAAGGGAACTTCTATTTCTGTACAGTTTTCCCCACAAAAGGACTAAGCACAAGCAGATGTGCACAGACCTGGTTAGAGAATCAGGCTGTAACAGTTCAAAATTTTTCATTCACTTGCCAGTTTGCTTACAAGCCAAATCTGCAGGTTTTGTAGAACTAAATTTAAGTAGAAGATGATGATGATGATAATAATAATAATAATAATTACATAGCATCACAAGTAGGGTTTGGGTGTTCAAACTGTTTTACACATAGAAAACACTGAATAACTGTCCTTAAATAAGAAGCAAACATCATCTGTAACTCATGGCCAGAAATCCCCCTCTCCCCTACATGATTACTTCAGCTTGGAAGATCCTATTAAAACCTGGAGGCAAGTAGCTGCTATCCACCAGCACTGTATCGACATTGACTCTGTATGAAGTTGACTGTTTCCTTGGAGAAACCTTGCAAAGCAGAAGTAAGATTATGCTTAAAACCAACCAAACAAAAAACCTCAGAAACAACAACAAAAAAACCCATGCCAAAACACAAATCCCCCTTCTCTTTACACTCCAGTGAACTGCAATATGTATAAAACTACAGTACAGCTCCAACAGGAAAGCAAAATGTGTATTCAACAAAGCTACACTGAGCACCAAATAATACTGTATGTTTTAAGCAGCAACAAGTGTTCTTTGCCTAACAAGCTACCTGTTGCAGAAATAAGGAAACACACAAGGCTATTAAGAAACACATGCATCAGGCCAGTAGAAATGTAGTAGTTTGGAGTAAAAGGAGAATACTACAAATAAGTGAGACCAATGAACTGAAGAATTAGCAATTCTCCTGTGTCAGGATGTAGCGTGGCATATCTAAAGAAATTACAAAAACACCAAGAGTCGCAAGAATGATTCAAATGCCTTACTGTGAACACTACCGAGATCCCCAGATTCCTACTACGGTAAATCAAAAATGTCAAGTATCATAATGGTGTAATACCCAAATTACCCAAGAAATTAACTCCTCTTATAGAAGTCTATTGAGCTTTACAGAAAGTCTATACATAGCTATTTGTCAAGTAAGTCAACTCACATAAAATTAAAAACTGAACTTGTGCTGGTGTCAAAATTTGTGTGCAGTTTGATACTATATTTAAGCCCATCTAGCAGCTAGCTGCTATGAAAATGGGAAAGTTCCCTCCAGCATCCCACATACTTCTCCCCCAATGCTTGTGCCATACAGTGACCTTCAAGGAAGTCCTTCCAGTGTAAGTCAGCTTGAGAACCAAAGCCATACCTGCTGCCTAGCAGAGCAGCTATCTTGAGAACAACTGCTGAAGCACAAAGCTTATGCTATGCCTTTTAAGAACAATGCCAGAAACAAAATCCAGTGCACAGTGCTTTCTTACATGTGATACAGAAAGATTTTAACAGTTCTACTTTGAAAAAGCAGAAGAATTTTTTTTAAGGTTGTATGTGATAATCTCCAAAGTATGCAAAGGATTAGAATATGGAGCATCTTTCACAGGAATCTTGTGCTTATTCATCCCTGAAAAGGACACTGTATAGTGCTTTTTGTGTATTTGTTAGGAGAATGGGGGAAAGAGAGCTTTACACAATAGATCTTTTTGTGACACCTCTACTGTACAATCCATCCATTTTCACTCAATGCAGATTCCTTATATAAATACAGCTAGTTGTTCTGATACTTTCAGAATGTTTTTGACAGGGTGGTACAGTAAAGACCAATGATATGAATTATACCCCAGGAGGAAAAGCACCTTATCTATGTCAGTCTTGCACCACATTTATGGAAAAATATAAACACAAACTATTGACTTCTCAAATGCTACATTTGCATCCTTCCTGCAAGACTTCTTCAGGCGTTAAAGCTTGCATTGCTCATGTGGCTTAAAAAGGATGTTAGACATACAGCTCTGCTATATCAACACAGAAGTAGCCCACACCTATTCCAGCTAGGATTACTCTGCTAGTCTGGTTTTATGACAAATCATCTCTCCCTTTCAAATTATCTGCCTGGATATTAAAAACATTTTTAAGAACAAGGTCATGGATTTACAGTACACTAACTCCGTACCGACTCCCTACACAAACACTTAACAAGAGCACAGCGAGCTGCTTAGCGCAGTGCCTGGTGGCTGTGCCTCCCCGCTGTGCCCACCCGCCAAGCTGCCCAGTCGGAGCAGGGAGCACTGCCGCTGCCCCAGGCTGCGCCGCACCAGCCAGGCTGCGCCTGACGCGCTTCGCCACTTTTGCGAGAGAGGAACACAAGCGCAACAGCTGTGTGGCTGCCTCAGCCTGACACGCAGACCATGCTCTGGGATTTTCACATGAGCATCTGTTAAACACACCTCATGCTTACGTTCATTCCCTGGTTTGTTGTACCTTGGGGGGGG
>NW_010522682.1:39707-57810 GCF_000687285.1 Phaethon lepturus
ATGTGGGCGTGTCTCTAAAATAAACTGGTTCAACTGCATTAAAACCTGTGCATAATTATTCAAAGTTGAAGCAGCCTGAACTAAGAGTATTGAATTTCCAGAGTGTTCATATGTCTCCCAAAGCAAACAAAGTACAGGGAATACAAGAGATTTCTCCTGTTTGTTTTAAAAAGGCTAGATTTTTTTTTTCCCCCCTACTATGGCTCTAAGGTTCTTATAATATGCAGGAAAGATAACTAAGCAGAAATTTAGTCACCAGTAACAGTAATAATTAAATATACTGAAATACTTTTACGTATGGACTAATCATTAAGATTCCTTAAATACCAAAGAAGCAAGGAAGTTTAAATTCACACTGAAGCATGGAACAGAAAAGTTATAGCTAAGAACACAGCCACTCAATGTTAAAATCAAATACAAAAATCAATTACTGAAAAGCTTCCCAAGAAAAAGCACTTGAAATAATAATAAAGAAAGTTTTCTCCTAAACTTATTCATTTGGCATAAAGTGGCAGAATATGAGACATAAGGCAGTTAAATCATTAGACCTGGAATCTTTATGCTCAATATTAAAGCTGTAATATTCTGTTCTCAGAGGAAGTCTGTCTTGCATTGTGTATCTGCCAATTACAGTTGATACCTAAACAGAATTTTACCAAGCAAAAGCACTCTTCTAGCTCATGGTATGCACACAAATAAAGTACAAAACCATGGGTTAACTCCTGATGTTAACACATGAGCTGCCTAAACATTTAAGAATTTAGCTTTCATTGGGGTATATGAGATAGCACTTCACAAGTTTGACTTTACAGGTGCACTTATGAGGACAGTTTGGGGAGGATTAGACTAGTTATAAAATATGTATAAACCAAGAGACAATTAAAATGAAGTTACCCGACTGAAATACCATGAGATTATGTTTAAATTATAAATTTAAATTAAATAGATTCCCATTTTAAAGGGATCTTTCATATAATTCACCATTCTCTATGTTATTGTCTTTGAAAATATCAAAGTTTGAAATAAAACTTATTACAGTAATACACTGTCAAAACTCTGATAACTGCCCAAGAACTTTTGACTTCTACACTACTAGACATGAAAAAGGGGTTAATCAACTTCTCTCAACAGAGAGTATATTTTTCACATTTGGAGTAAAAACATCCTGACTAAATACATTATTAACCACTCTGCATTTAAAACACTAACCAAGATCAATTTCCAACAGCAAAATGATTACCCAAATAATCAGAGCCAACACCACTCGCTATACAGATATACCAACTATTACAGTGAGGATTAAAAAGAAAAAAAAGTGTTCCCAATTAGATATTAATAACTGTTGACAATTAAGACAACAGGACTATTCAAGTATGCAGAGGTTTTTTTGTTGTTGGTTTGTATTTTATTTGGGGTTTTTGTTCGTTTGTTTGAAAGAAGCCAGGATTTTATACTGGCTTCAAAATACATGGGGAAGTTTACATAAAAGGAACATGCACTTCAAGAATTAATCAATTTTTTTGCCATTATATACTAGATGTCACAATGTATATAATGTAATTGTGTCCTAGCTGCATGATGAATAACAATATCCTATTTTTTTACCTCAAAGACTATGGCAAGGGTATTTTTCAATTAAAAGCTAGACTGTCTCAACAAAACGAACAAAGCCTCAAGCTGCACGATCTCTCTCCAGTGCTACTCATGCACTCATAACAGTCTCATGCAAGAGAATGTTAACTGGCTGACAGTATGTCTAGAAGAACAGAAAACTCAATTACCAATATAGCTTGTTCTTCCAAGCTACATATACACTCCTCTCTGTAATTTATTACTGAACATGGAAAGAAGTGTACTTAAAGAAAGATTTCTCCATGCTGCTTCCGTAAAAAAGTAGCAAGGAAATCATCAAAAATGCATCCTTACTCTGAACTAAATCTACATCCAATTCGTTTGATCCAGAATGCTCATAGCTCTGTAACAACAGCACCTTCATTTAATGTATTTAATATTCTGGGAAGCAGAATAGATAAAAGACAACATGAAATAAGGTGGTCAGAACTACATAGGAAACATGCTTCCCCACCACACACACTTTAAGAAGACTGGTGAACTCTGGATAGAAGAAACTGGGCAACATGCTGACAAATGCAGTAACAAAAAACCAATTTGAATTTCTAATGATAAGTTAACCCTGAATGCATAAGTTTAAAAGATGAAATGGAAAAAGACTGGGTAATACATTCAGGAACCTAATGAAAACATCTGCTAAGGAATGTATCGGCAGCCAGAAAAGAAATCAAGATATTTGGCCACACAGAAGTGGTACAAAGTAAATCTGAAAACATGTAAGTAGAGCATACAAAATTGATAATATACTCTTATTTGAAATACTGGCCTACAATTTGATTCAAGCAACCTATAAAGAAGTACGTGTAAGGCAGAAACGTGGTTAAGACCCAGTTAATGACAAAGATAGTCAAAAACAACTTCTAACCTGGATATGGTAATAATTTTAAAAATTCAAAGAAAAAAGAACTCCATGTCTTAGAAGCACATGGAATTAAGTGGCAGAGAAGGTAGAATGGATTTTTTATAACAGAGTAATACAAAATAAAACATTAAAATGTAAGAAGGTAGAAATGTTAGACTCCTAACAGTACACTGTTTCTCATACTTAAGTGTAGGACTCATTCTCATAAAATACCATGAAGGTAATAAGAAGATATTTTAGATAAATATTATAACACCTGTTTTACATAATTACTTCTTTTGTAGAACACAAAGAGTAAAGGAGAAAACTTAATGGTGTAAGCTAGCACTTAATTGATATGCGTTACAGAAACCTCATCCTAGGAGCACATCCTTCCTTAATTGCTCACTATATAGTTGTATACAGCTTTATCTGGCTACTGTCAAGTTACATGCTAGACTACATTAAACAGCCATGGTATGGTCTGATTTCCACACTGGAAAAGAGATTGACTCTTAGGCTAATCTGATACCAAGAGAAAATAAGACCAGCCTTTGGAATGTTCAATTTTGGTAGAATACTTCTTGTACTGCTTTAAAAGTACATATAAGTTTCTTAGACTAAACATATCACAGATACCATTGTGATTCCCTTCGACCCATCTACATAGATATATTATTCTATCACAATAATATTTTATAAATATACATACATACATATATATATATAAGCTGCCATTTTGGTAAGGAAATAAAAAAATAAACTTAAAAAATTGTTGTCCTCAACAAATCAGAACAACTGCAATCTGTCATTAGAAGCAGGTACAAGCATTCTGCCAGAACTCTCTTGGCCATACAGCTCCACAACATAGAGGAACAGAAACTTCTACAAGGTACAACACTGACAAAGGCAGAAATAAACAAAACATTCTCTGGACAGTTATTAATTTAGATCATCAGCTCAAACACTCTCTTTAATAGAAAAAGAGCCCTCTTCCAACTCCAGTTCCTAGGTAATTTAATTGCAAGCTTAAGGAGACAGACATGCATTCCAACTTTAAAATATAAATGCTGACGTATTCTATATGTGGGATTTAGGTTGCCAGCCTTATTAGACAAGCCTTAGTCATGCAGAACAACTTGGATAAGACACCTCTTCCCTGCCAGCTCTAACTCACTAGAAAAAACAGGCTAAAAATCTTTTTGGATACCAGCAACAAAGTTAGTTATGTGAAAGGAGAAAGCCTTACCACAGTGAAGTCAAAGACGATTGACAAGACTCTGTGAATCTTCACGGTACCATACTCACACAGTGAGCTCCATTTCTTATCAAAAAGGTCGCATCAATTTCAGCTGCTGCCAAAAAAGGGTAATGAAAAGGCACAGCCCATCTGTTCCAGAAAGGCTCCACTAAGTCATTTTAAGCCCTAAATTATCTTTTGTGCCTTTTCAAGCACCAGAAAGCTCAGCTGCCAAACCTTCTGTCTTTCTATGATTACTACAGTGAAACTGTGCTTTGCAGATACAAAATTGCTGAAGACAAGCAATTAGGGCAGTGTGAATGAAAATACAACACTGAAAATTTACAGTGTTTACACTGTAAAAAATTTACAGAAAATTTTACAACAGAGTTTTAAAGATTATTTTAAAGCTAATGTTTTCATTGTATTGCACAGAGTAGTTGTAGAAAGCTATGTCAGTCAGGTGACAAGAAAAAAAAGTTGCCTCACAGAGTGTAAGAACCCGAATAAAACACAATTGTACACTTGTAGCTAAATGCCTCTCTTCGGAGTTCATGCAACTAAGATGATCCAGAAACTGGAAGGAGACATTTATCTTCCGTTTATAAAGAAAGCACTCCTCTACTTTACTTACAGGATTGGGAAACAGCAATATAATAAAGAAATTATCCTGCAGCCTTAAATAGAGCAAAACACATGTTAATTATTCTATTATAAAAACTCAACACATTTAGAAATATATATATACACACACAAACATAGGTTACCCGTAGAAATGTTACCTTATTCTCTCAGCACCAGTTTCCTTAGAAACAACTTCATGTAGTCATCCTACACTTAACCTAAAACATTCTCTTGGCAGGATCCTGTGTGATAACCCATCCTACGCTAAATAATACAGGCTCATCCTCCCTTTGCATCAGTTCATATGCAATAACTCTTCCTATGCTCATTTGTCTGCAACTCATTAATTTCTTCACTTACAAAAACATTTCCATGCAAATTACTTTCCGTGTAACCCTACCTCTCCCGAACACCTTCTTGGTTCATGAAGTAAATTAAATCTAAGAAGACTTAACTAAGGATAGAAAATGCATAGTAAAAATGGAGCCTGAATACATCTCTCTCTCTCTCTCTCTCATAGCAAACCAACACTTGCAAAGCCACAGCTAAGGGACACTTAGAGCTAAGTAGTAAAAATGAACAGGCATGAGCTAGGAGAAATCTTAGAACAGAATATCCATGGGAATAAAACCAAAACAAAATTCAAAAATAACCACAACAACAACAATCAACAAAAAAAACCACACAACCAAAAACCCTAAACACACACTTTTGAATAGGACTGCAAACATTATGCTGAGAAAGATCATGACCTTGCCTGCAAAGGAAACAAATGCATGCAGAAACAGTTCTAGAAATACGAACTGTAGATTCTAAGGAGCTTCCCATTTTTAAGCTGTAACATCCTCGCTTGATACAAATAAATGTCTGTTATATTATGAAAATAGCCATAAAAAATTAAGCCCTCTATCAACTCCAGACCAATAAAAAATGAATACATATTTCTCGCTGCAGTGTCTGCTACCAACTGTAATTCACAGGAACTAGAATTTAGGTTACATATTCATTAATTAATTTACCTAACCTCCTTTCTTCTATCCTAAGTATTCCCAAAGAGATCTAACCTAAAGGATCCTCTGCTGCAAGTAATGAAATCCCTCATTCCAATCTTTCCAACTTGCAGATTGTAAAGCCTTCAGCTCCAGGAAGCAGTGTAAGTAAATGAAGCTGAGGTGACAGATTCCACCTCCCTCCATACACTTATTTACACATCCACAAATTCTTAAATGAGTGGAATCTTCACATTTATTTGACTTTACTTCAATTTTAGCTACAATATGTCATATTACTGGTTTTTTTTAAATGATACAGTAAGAATACAAGGTTCCAACATAACCTTTCAAAATGCCAGAGTTAAGGGTCCATGAGCATTAGAATATATTCCTTTATTGCATGACGTCATAAATTTCTCAGATGCATCATTCACATTTAAGATGTGGGGTTTTCAAGGATAAAATTAGTTCTGATTGATATTCTGGTCTTGCTTTTCCAATACAAGTTCCCAGACTTTAAAAAGCAAACTGAACAACAAATACAGTCATGAAACATCACTGATCTCACTGCTACTCATCAAGACGACACAACTTCTGAACAGTACAGATGTCTTCTGCTTGACCTAACAGAATATATGAGGCAGTTGAGCTCTGCACAGAAAACATGAAGAGGGCTGCACACACAGAGGCTGCTTGCTGTTCACAGGTAAAGCAGAGTAGCATCAAGAATCCAGAAACAAGATCTGCTTCAACTTTCAGAGTCAAAGCTGCTCAGACCATAGCTCAGACCAAGCTTTACTACTTCCAACTGTTACTTTACAAGAAACGAATTGTCTTCTTCATGTCACACATCACAGCGTTATTTCAGTGTCAATCATTTTCAACCTCACACTTGTTTTCTGAAAGTTAGAAAGGAGTTTCAAGAACTGCAAAGAAGAATCTCACAAAATGAGAAGAAAAAGTTATTTTACACTGAAATTAGACAAACCATGCAAGTCAGAATTTCCACACATAAGTAGCACATGTTCCTGATCATCTTAATTCTGTACAACACAATCCATTAAGAGCTACCTTAACATCAACTATGCACATAGTTGACCCAATTCATTAAGGTGACTGTGCTATAAAGTTGATGCTCATGACCCACCCTACTAACTTTACTAGGATTCCTCTGGAGCAAGAAATTACATGGCCTTTGTTGGACTCTCTCCTGCACGGAATACAGGCAAAGAAACAGCGCCTCTAAAGAAAGTGCAACTCTCTTTAATCACCTTATTAGAAGCTCTCATGAAGTTCTGAAACTGGGCTTACTGCAACTGGCATTCTGCAGCCTATCCCATGGAAGTATAGGCTACTTCTCTGCTAAATGACTGTTTGAGAATTAAAACATTAGTAAATGTAAACTAGTGCAACAACTATACCAGCTCCCCCTTTTGTCTTTGTATGAGTTTAATAATTAATCTTCACTGTTGAATAGTTAAACACAATGCATATTGTTTACACATTCGTTATTCTTCTACTGTTAAACTAATATTAGAACAGAATAGAGACCAACCAGTTGTAAGGAAGGACTAGTTAATATTTTAGTGTGAAGTGGTTAATTTTTTATATATTTTTTAAATAGTGAAGAACACTCACTTACTAACACATGTGGGGGTTTTTCTTGGGGAGGGAGGTTGTTTTTTGTATTTTCTTTTTTTTTAGTCTGAAATTTAAAGTCTTTTTTCTGGGACAAAACTTTGCATACAATTTCTTTAGGAACGTAATGTAAACCCAGCACAAGTAACTTAAATGAACCAGATCTCTTATGCACCCTGTTAGGCAAGACTTTCCATAGTACTCTTCACTTACCTAAGCTATAGATCAGTGTAAAACATTTTTTAAAAAGCAGCCTTCCACAGATGCAGCCTAGAGGACTGAAATGCACAGCCCTATCCCCGCAACCCCCCCGACATTGTGGAAACAAGAGCAGGAGTGAGATATTAGATGCATAGTACTATTTTCATGCATATTTTCTACTCATAGCCTGAACGACTTTTTTTTTTTTTTCGGTCAAATACTGCCCTAATACACATTCAGAAAGCAGGAGTCTTTCAAGATTATGAAAATCACAGATTTAACAGGCAACACTGCAAATCCATGCAGCTAGCTCCATAGGTACCCTTCCTCCAATTTGTTTGGTGTGGAAGGAGGAATGTTATTTATTTATACATGGTCAATTCTACAGTGTTCTAGGTTTTAAACATATTTTCCTTGCACTCAACAACAGCAGAAATGTTCACCAAGGACTCTATGTTCTAAACTTCAGCCATTTTTACATAACCTCATCCATACACAGAGAAACTCTGGGGTTTTGTTTGTAATACTAAATGGGTTTCCTGCTAAAAAAAAAAAAATTCAAAAGCAGTTGGTAGAAGAGTGTTTTCCCTTCCCCCAAGTCTCCTAAGTAAATATACCTTTGGAAAAAGACCAGAGATGGCTTTGTATGCAAACATGTCACAAGAGTTGTACTACTGCTTTTTGCAACATTAATCTTCTTCAGCAATTTCTATATATTACATCTACTTGAAATAGAAATGCATCCACATGAACTATACTAAACATAAATAGTTTCCTTAATCTTTCACAGGTAAGTCACACTGCCCATCTAGGTAACATTGATGATCTTTTTTCATTAATGATATTGGCAATACAGCAAATTCAGTTCATTCTCTTCAAACACATTGTTAAAATTTTTTTATCAAAGCCCAGGTTCAATTAAACAGTCTGCTGAAAGCATCACTCTTCTTCTTCCCTATGCAATTATGCTGACAGGAATCAGCAGCATTTACCAAAATTCAAGCATCAGGCACCTGAAATTCTTAAAATTATATGGTTTTGGTGTAAGGAATACACTCATCTAACACACTTCATACAACAACATGCTTCACAAAACACATGCAGTCTTTCAGGGGCAGCTTAAGAAGCTTTAGGAATACTGAGGTTATTGGAATGCAGACAGTGGACCTGCAGAGCATTCAGTAACTTCTTGAAAAGTAGGGTTGATCAGGTATAAAACCAAACAAACAAACAATCAAATCCACCACAACAACAAAAAAAACAACAAACCAAAACCAACCCAGACAGTGCACACATGACTACTTCAGTATGTGAGAAAACTGTTCTGAACAAAATACAAATCCAGAACTAACACCCTGGTACTTGCAATTAGGCACAGATTTGCAAGTTAAGATGATTATGCAATAATTATTTCTGATCAGTGAGCAGCACACTCAGGGGGTGTGTGGAGGGAATTCCCTCATGCTTTTTCCCTTACCTGCCAGCTATCCATTTGGCACATTGAAAAGACTTTTTTAACCATATTTTAACAATTTTGTTTCCTATTCAGTTCTGTTTCATTTAAATAATTAAAACCAAGAAATAAGATTGTAACTTCAAACATTCTTCTGCAATTAAAAAGTGCTAATAAAAACCTTTTGCATTTTCCATAGATGTGATGCATATGCATAAACAGGCAGAATTTACTTACAGCAACATTACACATTTCAGAAAGCTACATAGTCTGCATTCACAGAGACAAATAGATAATTATCACAATCTATTCAAAGTCAACACACATTACTAAAGCAGAATGCTACAATAGTTCATAGAAATAGCAATAAAGAAACTATTACTGGAATTTTGCATAAAGCCAGTCCATGCAGGAAATAAACTCTACCGAAATGTACCATTTGGAATATGAATTTGAAATACCTCAAAACTTGATAAAGCTGATTAACTCTTTAAATGGTGATTAAGGTTGCCCAATTAGCACGATAATGTCCATTTAATACATGTTCCATCCTCTCACAAGATAAAAAATTTATTATCAAAATAAGCTATCAAATACGGCCTCTGGTAGGTTACAATCATGGAAGTATCATCTGTAGAGAAGAGCAGTTGACCATCACACCCATGCCAAATGTGGTAACGATCCTACAAAATGTTTCAGTAAAATGACAAGCAGCAGTGCTGAAGCTCTTTCCCAGCAGCTGGCAAAAAAAATAAAAAAAAAAGGCATAGCACCCCCACTGACCAACATATCACTTTAAAGCTTTCTGCAGCACGCACCAAATCTTAATTTATTAGACAGAATTAATATCCAGAGGCACCCTCATCTTTACTTAAGTCTCCTTGAACTTCCTTCTACTTTTCTTACATTGAGTCCAGTGTTCTGTCTTTAGCACAGACCAATACCTGCTAGTCTGAGAAAAAGGGCAACAAAGGAAATAGAGGAAAACAGAAAGGAAACCAACCTTTGAACATTTGGTTAATTATACGTCGCCAAATAAAGTAAACAGGAGGGGAGGGCGGGATGGGACACACAAAACTTCCTGTGACAATCAGCACAATACTTGATTACACAATTTCGGCAGCATCAATGCCAATTAGTATTGGCCACTGACCCCCTAACTCATTCTGGAATCCATCCACAGACCTTAACCTGATTAGGACTTTCTGCACAACAAATGTGAAAGCCCACAGTTGCACATTTATTTTTCTGCCTTAGCACCATGAGTTTTACTCAATTTACATACTGAAGTAGCTAGGAAAAAAAAAAGGACACAATCACAAACAAAGTTAATGTATAAACACTATTATGGATTTTATTAGAGCATCACCAGCTATTTTCCTAAGAATTCCAGAGTTTAAGTTTGGGCTAACATGGCAAATTAAAAACTCAACATAAAATGCTAACATTTTAATTTCAATGAAAAAGTGAAATTATTACAGTAGTTTCAGTTTTGCCATGTAAACTGTAAAAATTAACTGCTAAAAACCATAGTAGACCTGTAGCTAACTGAAAGAATTTAACCTGTGCAGAGAAGAAAAGAGCAAAGCATGCACTCTCTCAAATAGTTTAGTGCAGTGACTCCTGGAACACAAGATATGTATGTATAACGCAGCTGCCATTTGAATAACTTAAACACCCAGATACCTCAGAAACATTTTCTCTTTTCCGTGGCTGAAGTGACTGTAACAATCCTACAAATTTTAATTTCTGTATGTACAAAGAATGACTGCATACGTATTTTCACCATTTCTCACTATGCATCTTAAAGGACTACTATACATATTCCAAGTCCACTCAACACCTGCACAAGCAAAAGGGTATCTCAGTTATTTTTGCAATTGGTCCTTTGGAGGCTCACAGAACAACAAGCTGTGCCTAAACTGTTCACATTCCAGCAATCAGCTGAACAGACTAGGCAAATATCCAGGGTAAATTAATTTAAATTTTTTATTTACTGTCTCAAGTTCTAGTACTAATTATGGTGAGAAGAAAGAAAATCTTGTTCTCTCCTTCTCCCTCAAACAAACAAAAAGAAAGCTAGGAAGTTTTCTTATTCCACAGATAAACAGAGGCTTCTCGAACTCACTAGGTGTTTACAGTAACCTGGGTGAAGACAAAGTTGAACAAGCATTGGCAGGCGCACAGACCTAAGCAAACAGAAAAGGTACTGTAGCTTGCTACTAGCCATCCTGTTCACTGGAGAATCATGAAATGCATGTGACAGGTATGATTTAAAGGAAGCGGTGCTGTCACAGAATGTCTATAAAAATAAACAGCACAGAAATACAGTTTATGAATGCTTAGCTTAAATTAGTTCAGTATTTTAGTATTTCATTTCTACTTTCATTCAACTTAGCCTCCAGCCGAGGATTCCCATCTCTATTTGTATTTCCATGGGTAACACTTAATGGTTGAAGAGATTTTCATGAAGCTCTTTCTACTCTGACCATGGCAAGATTTGCACTACAATCTGCTGCAGTTCATTAACATGAATTAAGCTATTAGAATGGCTCACATTGCAGCCTGACAAAGAGCACCTGATTCTGTGATCTTCCCCAAAAATTACCACAAATACGCTTTAATAACTTCCAGAAACTTAAAGGTGTTACTATTTGAAATTATTGCACAGATGCAACATGGAAGAGAGACCATCAAGTATCACAGTTTGTCAGTTACATAATTATCAAATAGAATGGACACACAATTAACAATCTAGAAGCAGCTTTGGAAGCTTAGTAATTTTGCCTAAGGCCTGTTCTATGCTAAGAACAAGAAACAAGCAGCTTAAAGAAAAAAAAAAATCCACGTACATAAGGAACTAGTCATTTTTCCATTCCACATCTAACCCCCCCTCTCGCTCTCCTCTGTGTCCATATTTAGCTCATGTATCTATGCTGTTCCGGCTCAACTGAATATTTTAAAAAAAAAGAAAAAAAGGCAGCAATGGAAAGTTCTCCACTGTTACCCACAGAGAAATATGAGCTTTTGCTAGGATAAACCCTTCATCAACATGCCTTACATTTCTATGTAAAAGGGGCACATTATTATTACTTAACAAGCTCCTCAATCACTTCTTGTGTAATTTCACTGAAGCAAATGGACTTTAACCAGTCATGTGTCTATCCCACTGCTGTTATTAAAATATTAAGAGTTTGAAAAGACATTAACACCCCCCTCTTACTCTTATACTATGACTGTTGTACAAAGAAAGACTTGTACTATCAAGACTGGGTTCTAACTACAAACACATGCGTTAGTTTTGTCTACTGAAGTTCAGTTTTACATATTTTAGCAAAGCAACATGATTACAACAGAAGCCTGGAAATTCACACCCTAACCTTAACTCTGCAGAACTAAATACAAATCTTAGCACTGACTTCAACTGTGCCAGAAACATGGCGAATTTTCACCTGCAAATTTGGATAGCAGGTATTCTAATCAAATCACTTAACGGAAGATGTCAAATCACTTGATAAGTTACGTGCAGATACTAAACACCAGTACAACTGTTCTAAGTAGGGAGCTTTTTTTACTTACTATTTTTAACTGCACGTTTGTTTCCAACCGTAATGCATGAGAGGCAGCAGTGAGATGCAGAAGCATCAAATATTTTTTCAAAAAAGTATACCCCTAACCTTACTGTGTTACTGTCTTTACAGATAGATCCAGAATAATTCCCCTGGCCCAAATATGGGCCAAGGCAGGGCAGAAGAGGGAAGTCAGACCCTAAATACAATTACATTTTAAAGTTCATAAACTACTAAACATAGGGAATGGAAATAGAAAAAAACCCCACACAAACCCAGAAGTATCAACATCGCCCTGTATGAATCAGCAAAGTACAGTCATGCAGCCTGCACAAATGTCCATGTCATACATTTCACTTAAATGTAATTCAGACGAACAGTAATGTATAACTATTTAGAGAACTCATGAACCATACACAATGCAGACACCAATACAGAAGACCCAACCAGTTCAGTTTTCTGAAGAATCACAGTAAATAAAACAAAAAAATAGTAAGATTAGCTAAATTATGGAGATTACACACAAAAACATACTTAGTATTTCTGGACTACAAAATTCACTCTTAGTCAAACACATGTGTAACTTACACAATATAAAATGAGATGTCATTAAGTACTCTGTCCTGTAAGAAAACCCCAGAATATGCAAAAAGAGTGAATTCCAGGAAGAGTGTTTTAACAGGTTTGAACTGCTCCAACCATCTCCATCAGGCCCAGTGCTGAACAGTATCATGCAGCCAGGGAACTTGGCATTTTCCCAGTGATGATATTCAGTACTAAGAGGTAAATAAATAGATAGTTTACCACTTTGCAATAGCTATTCACCCGACATTTTATTTCTCCTTCCAAATGTCTCTGGCTCTGTATTTTCACACAAAAGGGAGTTAAGTTTGAACCATAAAATCCACATTGCTCTACAGAATCACACAAGAAGGTCAAGGTGGCAGATGTGACATAGGCAGTGGGCAACAGGGGCAAGCTGGACTGCCTGCAGAAGAACAGAAAACAATCAAGGAAATATTGAAAATGTGACTTGCCAATGATTGTTCTGCATTTTACAAATCACCTGAATTGTGATTACTAATAAAATATCTATTGAAGTAGATAACTGTAAGTAGTTTTTATTCCCATGTACATTTTCAAATAGGATCCATAGTAAGAGAAACACAAGATTTCAGAAGAAAAGGATATCTCATGGTGACAGAGTTACACTCTTGTGGAGTTCAGTCTAATCTTTCATCAGGGTACATGAGATCCAAGTTACTCTATAGTGGCATTAAATTAAAAGATGCAGATTATTTTTAAAGTAGCTACATGGTTTGTTAGACAAATATGTTTCGTGAACACATAATTTATTATTCTTAAAAACACTATAAATGAACATAAATGTCACACAGTAAACATCTGTAGCACACCATTTCTATTTTCTTTGGCTCTAAGGAAAACAGAATATAAAAAAGCCTGTGCCCAAATTTATTATATTTGACAGAGAAACGTAATGCTAACAGAAAAATTACTAATGGCCGTGCAGCAATTTTCCTTACAATACAAACCTTTTACTATTATTGATAACCTGTACCATGTGTTGGAACAGTTTGCAAACTACATATTATTTTACCCAGCCCCTGATCAAGGTTTACATGTTGTTTTCTTCTCTATGGTCCTCCTGGTTATAGAGAATTTTGTTCTACAGTAGGGTTTTACTAGATAAGTCTATTTTATTTCATCAGAATTCTATATGAAAAAGGAGACCAACCGAGTCACTCCTATAAATCTGTCCTATGATTAAAGTTAAAAAAAAAAAACCCACAAAACACCACACACACCCCAAAAAGAGACTTTAAATTATTTGTCTTGTTATTAGAAGCATGAATTATCCAACCAAAGGTGCAGAGAGAAAAATTCAACCAGCTTGCTATTTTATATACAGTTAGTGTTAAAAGCACAAACTCAGAATTCTTTCTTACTCTCAAAAAACTTTTGCACCTATCTGGACACATATTGAAATATAAGAAATTCCACTTAAATATAAGAAAAAAAACTCTTTAGCATGATGGTGTTTAAACATTGGAACAAGTTACACAGAGAGGTCATGGACTCTCTGTCTTTGGAGATACTCAAAATCCAACTGGACAATGTCCTGAGGAACCTGCTCTAGTTCACCCTGCTTCAAAGGGGTTGAACTACATGATCAATAGAAGTTTCTTTCAACATCAACCATCATGCCATTCCATTTTTTAAGAATCTCTACTTCTGCCAAAGACAACAACAAAAGAAAGGTTCAGGGAAAAAACAACAGATCATTTATACAATACCTAACACCTGCAAATCTTACAGTCATCATCTCTATTTTATAGTTACCTTTACAGCTTACATGAAACGTCTGAACAATTTACACAACTCAGAAGTTACTGCTTCCTTGAACACCACTCTGCATGAAATTTTATCTTCTACAAGCAAATAACTGCAAAGGAAACACTGTGGAAAACAGCATTAAGTCAGTCAAGAATTACTTCTCATAACTATTCTATTTGGAAATGAAAATAAATGACTGAAGTAGCAAGTCAAAATATACTATTGATGACTGTCTCTGCTCAGACAATTTCTCCTGAAAAGAGTCACAGGACTTCTTCAATGATCATTCCTATGGCACAGATGTCCTTCACCAGAAGTCAGCTGGGGAAGCCTTCAGGTTCACTTCCTGATACTAGTTCGTATCTTAATACAAGGGAACAAGCATAAAGAAAATTAATGGAATCTAAAATTATTTTCCTGCCCAGACAACTGCTTGAGTGAACACATTGCCCTGATCTTTAAAGATTCTACACTCATATCAAACTGCTTGGGAAAGAATCAAACAGTTCTGTCCCTCCTCATACACGAGACAGAGTATCACATGATTTTCTCAGATAACAGGCTCAAAACAGAACAGAGAAATGACTTATTCACAGAACACACAAAGTATGGTGCTTATTGCCAGAAAATATAGCAGATGCAAAACCCATACACAGGCTCAAAATTTTTTAAAAATTAAGTATATTCATGGAATAAAAATCCATACAAAACATTCCGACTGGGAGCACTGACCTAAGGAGTTACCCTATACGCTTGCCTAGACAAGAGCATAATAAAGCACCTGCTGCCAAATAGTGCTTGGCTGTGGGAAACAGGCAGGACTTGAAACAATGGTCCTGACACATACCATGATCCTAGAGCTTTAGGCTTCAAGAGAGAACAGCAGATCAGCCCAGTATGGCTGTTCCTGTAAAGAATGGTCTTTGGGTTGACAACACAAACAAACAGCACATCACTTCTCCAATAGGAAGGTGAAACAATGGTTCAAGACTGTGATACTATCCATAAAACATTTAGCTCTCTAATGCTGCCTGAGAAAATAATTTCCTTCGTCACATTTCATAGCCTTCTTTTAAAAACATCCAAAGAAACCAAGGTGGACTAAAGAAGGATCTTTTCCATCATTATTTGTAATTAAAGCCAGATTGACCATTTTATTCAAACGACAAAAGGCTTCCAATGACTTATAAATGACTACTAATCCAAAGACAAAGAAAGTAACATGCAATTTCAGGAAAAAAAGATGCAGTATTTAGTTTTAAATAGTTCAAATATGTATTATGATATCAAGCCAAAAAACCCCCAAACAAAACCCCAAACCCAAAACAACCCACAACCCCTTTTTGTCATCTCAAAACTGAAAATACTTCCAGTCACTGTCAGTCACACAGCTCTCTACTCCAGAAAACAATCATGAAGAGCATACCACTAAACACAGTTCAGTGCTAGAGAATATTATATGCATAGGCAGAGAAGAGCAGTACTTGCAACAGATCTCACAATCTGTTAATCCAGAATGCATACCAAGACAAATTTCTGGAAACATGGGCTTTTGAAAGCTACTCAAGAAAATCCTGCCACCTTCCCTAACCTAGCGACATAAGCAGGAATCACAGCAAATCATAGCTAGCACAGCTGTATACATGCTAACATAACTGCATCCTAGAACACTTAATCTTTTCAGTAATTATCACCACCATGATTAGCACAAAAAAAAAAAGCGCAACTGAATAAACCACAAAAAGTACTGATCATTTGTACACAGAGTCCCAATGACCTTCCCTTCCTAAGGTCGTCCAGTATTTTTTCTTTTACACAAGATGAAAAGCTCTTTTCTTTATGTTAGTTCCTTGTACATACAATTCATTTCTTCAGACTGACACTGCAATTACAGTGAAGTATCCTTCTCAAAAACAGGCTGTAGCAAGACTGTAAGCCCCGTTGAAATTACACAGACTCACTTATTTGCTGAAGATACAGCTTCAAAAAGCTTCCTATATTCCCAAAACATCACATCCCTCATATCTGCAGTCTTATTTTGAAAAGAAAGAGTACAGTCCATGCTGAAAGAAAAGGAAAGTTAGGAAGCAAAACGTTAAGCAACCTTATGGTAGAGAGAATGTATCAACCACACAAAAAACTTTTCATAGGAAAAATTGTGTACTTGGGTGGGGGGAAACAGCTACCCAAAACCTTGTTAAACTTGAAAATGATAGTGTATTTGAAAACAAATCCTGCAGAGTGCACTCCTCTGTTACGATTCTGTTCGACTCCAATAGGTTACGCGAAGTCACTATTCTGTGATCAGAACTCAACATTCATGTTGACAGACTGGGCAATACCGATAAAGTATGGTTTCATGCATAAATAACCAAGTCATACGTCCAAGCACCATGAAGAAAATGTAACAAAATAAACAAAGAAAAAACCCACAAAAACATAAATAAAACCAGGACTTTCCTTCAACAAATAAAACCAAGGTGTCTGGTATCTAACATGTCTACGGTTCACTGAAAATTTTTTTCTGAGTATATCAACATTCCTCAGCAATGCTGGACTTTGAACACATACCCATTAACTTTCAGCCACAATAAGAAACAATAAATACTTCACAGGTATCTGACAGAACTTCATTCCTTATAAGACAAAGATTCAAGTATCTCACAAATAAAGAGCCCTCCTGCAATTCTACCCCACATACATTACAGAAAAACAAATGAGTCCCCTCTCCCCCTGACACTGCACCGCAGAGAAGAGACTGCTCTGAATCTTACAGACTTTATCTCACAGTGAAAACCATTCAATGCTGAAACCAGACAGAAGCAGTCTGGATTAAACAGATGGCACTCTATTTAGAACAGTTTCACTGTTAATAATATGATAATTGCATTCCTCCTGGAACTCTTCGCATGTGCGCCCCATATCCCCATTAAAAAAAATAAATCTGAAACCCAGAAGCAGCTTTGCATCAGGATACTAAAAAAAGAAAAAGGTACTACAGTCTGTCCTAAAATTCTGCTAGCATCATGCTATAAACCAGTGTTTATTCTCATTTAAGCATCAGAAATTAAAACAACAGTTTGTATTCTGCTATAAAAAAACAGCATTATTGTATCACCTACAACTGAGGAATAATTTAGGCCTTTATTAGTTACTGACTGAGTAGTTAACTTTTACCAGTTTCTTTTCAGATGAAGAGGACTATGCACTCAACCTTGAGGAACATAAAAAATAATTTAATTATCCAGATACTAAAGCAATCGACATTTCACAATTACATAGCCACGGCATGCAAAACACCAAGTTCCCCAGAGACAGGTACTCAGCAACCATCTCATTCAAGAAGCAACTGTCAAGAGAATTCTTAACTCTCACTTACCTTTCAGTGCAGTTCCAGGATTTCAGGATGTCTCCCTGCTTCTCCTACGGAAACAAACAGCAATGCTCGTTTAAGATACATCCCCTCACAACCGAAGGTCTGCTCCTGGTGCCAGCTGGGCTTGTCAGCACCTCCGGTTTCCCCAACTGCTTCCCTCGACGAGCTGAACCCCGGGGGCA
>NW_010522683.1:0-6704 GCF_000687285.1 Phaethon lepturus
AGCCCTACACACACAGCATTCTGCAGCTGCAGCTTTTAAGGCCAGTGGAGACTCTGGCGTTCATATTGGTTGTTACATTAAAGTCCTCGCTAAGCTCAGTTATTGCAGATTGTTGAATATTAGCCTTGTTCTCTACCACCTTGTTAGTCCCCAGAAGGCAAAATATAAGGAGGAATACCAAGAATATGTAATAGAGACAAAAACATAACGTCCAAAAAGTGTCCTTCACACAAATTGATTTCCCTCTGTGTAGCGTCTCTCATTTATCTTCGTGCATTTCTGTGCTAGTAATAGTTAATACCCAGTCCCAATTTCCTTTGTGTCCTAAATTTTTCTGTACTTTTTCAGATAGAGATGCCAAGTTTCATAAAATCAGAGCTCTCTACAATTAACTACTGTATAAGTATAAAATTCTGTACTGCTTTGCTCACTGCCCAATTCTCCCCATCAAAGCAACAATCACTAAGGTAAAGCAAAAGAGAGACTATAAATACTGCGTGTGTATCCATCTACAGCCACCCCGTGCTGAGGCCCAGCCTCCCACAGTGCCTAGGTTGTCAGAAGCATCCCCCCAAGTTCCTGCATCAGGGACTAACATGCAGAAGACCCTGCCCCATGGGCTCATCTATATATATACAAGGCGATGGGAACTTTGCTCAGCTTATTCTGTGGGGACAGATGGAGAGAGAAGTTCAGAACAGGACCTCAACAAAGTCATCCTCAGTGGTGGGTTCCGAACAGAGCCCCCAGACCATTTGCTGCCCAGCACATCTATCATCAGCTCAGCCTTTTAGCCAGCACATTTCTTTGCTCTCTCTGAATACAGCAACTCCTGGTCTGCTAGCCACAACTTATGTGAGACTCTCGGTCAGTCCAGCTGATACAGCTGAGCCTGTCTTGGACCACTTCTGCCTGAGGACGCTAAGTACCTGTTTTCTGAGGTTTGGACACAATCTCTCAAGGACTTTCTGGTACTCTGGTTGTCTCACTGAGGTTATGAACATCTGTGTGGTCTCTTCATTCATGCAAGGAGATAGCTGCCAGCAAAAAAACTCCTCTCACACACAAAAGAGCTGTATCCTCCAAGCTTAGAGACTGTTTCCTGCTTCTTTTGTGCATACTTAGTTTTTCTTTGGGTAGCACGTTTGTCACAACCAACTCTAGTGTCTGCTAGGCAAGGATAAAATAACCCACTTCTTATTTCAGAGTTTGCAGTACTCCAGCTGATTGAAGGGATAGGACATGCACTGGGTAGCAACAGTCTTTATATATATGCACAGGAGTACAGTTAAACTGAATGATTAAAACATATGCTGATGACTTAGGTAAAAAACCAGCTTCTCCAGCTCCACTGAAGTCAAGGGAGACACCAACTCGTCATTGCTCATGGGCATCCTAGGACATATCACATTATACATTTGCAAGTTTCCACTGTTGTGCAATGACATTGAACATCAGTTGAAGATCTCTGTCTGACTGTCCTGGTCCTGCACAGAACAAAATATAAATGATTGTCATTCAAATCAAGGAGCCACAAAGGATATTTAGACATCAGGAACTTCAGGCTAAGCCAAGGCCATATTCTTCTCCTCGTACATTTGCTGTAGCACTTGGAAAGATTCTGGCCAGTCTCTACAGTCAAATCTATGCCTTGTGTGATACTTTGCAGAAAAGATACTCAAACAAATCCCAAACCGGCATCCATTGAACATCACTCTTGGCTATACTGGATAACCGGGCTTGGGTGACCAGGGCATTGTATCTGCAAGATGTATTTCACCTGCTTTTTGCACCTGCTCTTTGAGGGCCAAGTCCTTGCTCACCAGCTGCCCTGGATTCCCTTCCACTGACTTCACGGAGCATGCTCCAGAAGTCTGCCAACACAGCTGAATCGTGGTGGATAGACACCCTTTCCTTTCTGTCCTCAGCGTCAATCAGTGTTCCTGTTTTTAGCACCAGTTTGTGAGAAAAACACAATTATTTGGCTGTTATACTCAAAGCATAACATTTCGACCCAGTTTTGATTATCACCACACCCTGTCTGCTGGTGGTGGTGAACAGATCCTCAGTTCTGTGTTGCCCACGGTCTCAGTAAGGCTATCCAACTCTTTTTATCAAGACTCATGCTTAGCTTTATAACCAAATTTCAGTCCCATCAACTCCAGTGCTGCAAGTGCTTAGCTAGCAGGAATGAAGATAAACACATGCTTAAATCCTTTGCTAAATTAGTGTCCCAGAGGGGAAGAGGATTAAGACTCATGTTCATTGATTACATGTGATTTTGAACTATTGTAGGTTCTACTGAACTTTCTCATTAGAAAGCACAGCAGGCCATTCACTTTGAAGAGCATTGTTTATTTTACTTCATTATATCAGAATGCAGTTTTATTTTTTCAGTTAGTCCATGAAGTTGAGCCTGAACCTTTATGTGGACTCTACCCTGCTTTCTCCCTCTGTGAAATCAGCAGCTTTCCATTTGCTTCAAGGGTAAATAAACTACTAAACTCCAACCTGGAGTGAAATTTTGGAAATCAGAAACCTTCCCAGGCCTCAACTGAGCCAGTTTGTCTCCACGGTCTTGGCCGTTCGATGGGAAGTGGCGTGCGATATCCTGAGCTGTCCAACGTATTTCAAGACTACAGCACTAAGCGTAATTGCCATGGTTAAAATGCCTACTTAGCCATTCCTAATTGAATATGCAAATTGCAAAACCTACATTAACATCTCAGAAATGTGTGATTCTGTACCCACCAGTGTTTATTTGCAGTTTGAACAGTTTGTTTCTGGAAGAAGAAGAAGTAAAAAAAAGCTTTCAAGCTTGTCCATTAAATTATTCTACCAGCTGTCACCTTATTAAAAAGTCTGCAGTTATTAATAAAACTACTTGAAACCACTCACCAGCAACTGCAAATTTAAGAACAAGCTTCCTTCCCCCAAGGCTTCCTTGGAAAGGTTCTCAGATTCACTGACAACCTCAAATACATATCTCTCATCCTGCCAATACGCCTGTATGCAGTACGGCAGAATATGAATGCAGATTTTCAGATCTGAAGGTGAGGGGGAACAGGATGGACTTGTTCTGTAATAAAAACTGCCAAAGCACAAAACAGATATTCTGACAAAAGTTGAAATTGAAATTCTAAGTAAACTTTTGTCTTTTTGCTTATTTATAAAAAAATGGTGTAAATTAAGAAATAATCCAGAAATAAATACAGCACATGATTTATAGGATATGGGGGAAAAATGAAAGAGAATTGTAAGGTAGAAGATGTAACCTGCTCTTGTGCACTGTAGGGCAAAATATCAAGATTTCTCTCAAAATGTAATTTTAGGTCCACAGGAGTCAAAAAAGTAAAAATTTATTACCAACCTCCACCATCACAGTTCCTCAGCTGAAGAAAGAGACCTCTAATGGAAAAAATAAATGACAACAGAAATCCCCTCTCACACATAGGCACGCAAAAATAAACTCAGAAATAAATTATGGCGTTAAACATCAATTCTGCACCACACAAATAAAGGTGAATTGTGACGTCTGGGTACTAAGTTGATACAACTTAAGGTATTGGGCTATTGTCAAAGCCCCGCTTGTGTGGATTTTGCTAACTCTGCACCTCTAATTTACCGTGTTGCTATCTAGATCTCATCCAACTGGAATTGGCACAGTTTATGTCCATTTGTTCTGAGCAGGAATCAAAAATGAAACTACTGCTGGATTTGAGCCATGACGATCTCAAGTGTGGGGCAAATGAGGTAAACACCAAACTCAGACCTGGAACATAAGTGCTAGTGAAAGCCTGGAACTGGGGAAAGGAGACAAACTTTCACTTCATAACACCTATATCGGCAAGAAGGAGAGGGAAAAGCTGCTACGCTTCCCCTGTTTCTGAAGTGGGAAAGCAGATCACTGTGATCACAGTCACTGTGATTATCTCCAGCTTAATGAAAAAATACATTTCCTTGCACAGAGAAAGACAGACAGACAGACAGACAGAAAGAAAGAAAGAAAGAAAGAAACCAAAACAAACAAACAAAAGAAACAGAGGGAGTTAGCACAGGTTTTTTGAGATGCCTCTGGGATTTTTGCTAGTGAAGAAAAAAATTACCTTATCCACAATAAGCAGTTTGATCCTCTCTTTATGGAAAAACAAGCAGTTAGTAGTTCAACCACCAGCATGCAAGCTAGTCAGACTTCCTGTTCACATATGTTTTCCACTAGACAGTGAAAAATTGTTATTGTTTTTTTTTTTCATCACCTTGGTCATTCTTCATTTCTTACTAAACTCATCAGAATGTTCAAATTGTATTCGCTGGTGCTGAACAGGATAAACAGTACTTCCAATCTTGTAAAAGTTGACAGCGTTTTTGTTCCAGCTGATCAGCCCTCTGTGATGGTGCTTCCACCAAGTTCTGTAAGGAAAAGTAACACCACCAGCCTGGCATCAAAAAGGTATCTTCTATGTGAATAACCAAAAAGGAACAAAGATATTACAGCCCACAAGGCAGGTCTCTGCCTTTCCGTTTTGGAACCAACTCCGGACTTGTCATCCATCTATTTGGATGCGCAAGAGAACCATCCAACCATACTTCTTCCAGCCTTATGTCAGTTCAACTTCTTTGCTCTCTATTAAGTTAAACCAATTCCCATCAATGTGCAGTGCTCTCAAACTGTAGCCCACCTCATCACTCTGATTTATTTTAGTGCTTTTAGAAACCGTGGCATCCTAATTTCAGTATACTTACAAAAGGCCAAGCCTGTCCTTTTCTGAGATTCCTACTGACTGTCACTGGAACATGGACAGGCAGATGGAACAACACTCCTTTTCCTTACACTCGATCCTGAGCATGATAGCATTTGCAAGAAGTATTTGAGAGTAACCACAAGGCTTGGAACAGAATGAAAATTAATACAAAACTACATTTTTATAGTAATGATGATATTAAAAATGTCTCATTTGTAGGGTCACCAGCATCTTCAGACTCTACCTCAACCAGCAAGGCTCCATTCAGTGGCATGTTGAGTCCTGGGGAATTTGAATAAAACTCACTGTTTACATCTTTGGATGTTGCAAATTCTTACCTTGATACACTGGAAATGTTTGAGGTTAATTAACTCTCTTTACATGGTAATTCTGCCTGTTTGTCTCCAACTGCTTCCTTCAATTTTAAATAAATTGTCTGATAAATGTACAGAGTGATGTCTGACAACCGTTATGTACTAATCGCTCATTTGCAGCATAGATCAACAACATTCAAATTTAGTCAAATCAGAGGGTGAAAGAGCTGCCAAGAAAATTCAACAATAAAAGAACAAAGAGCAAAAAAATAAAATTAGCTCACCAGTTATGCAGAGAACCACACTGTGAGATGCCTTCTCCACATGACATTGTCATGGACCTGAGTACCGCAGCAGGCCTGACAGCCAACCTCAGCCAGGACCCCCGCCCACGGGCCCAGGAGCCCCATTTCATCTCAGCCTGGAGAAATCAGTGTCTGCCCCAGCAACCCCATAGTGGGTCCCCCAGGCCCTGCCTCCTGGGTGGACCTCAGCCCTATGTTGTGGTAGTTCAACTCCTGGATGGATCCCTAGGACAGACTTTATAGCTTGTCCCCCACTTTGTCTCTGACCCTGTCCCATGGACGAACTTTGGCCTCACATCGTCGCCTTGCCTCCAGCCCTGGCCCAGGCTCTGGCCCTGGTCCCATCTCCTTACAGGACTCTCAGGATGGTCCCTGGCCCTAGTTCATCCCTTCACTCCATTAGAAGCAGTTAATGGACCCTGTTGCCCCTCAGCTCTCCCTGCTGAGCTCAGATCCCGCAGGACAGTGCCCTCAGTGAGGGCATGGATGGCACTGGGGTCACTTTGGCCCTTCAGGAGCAGACAGCCCTTGCTGTGCCCTGACAGAATTTTCTAGAATTGAATGTACTATCTCTGAGCTGCACACCTTTGTTGAACAGTTGAGATGATCAATTTAGGAACCATGACAAATTATTCTTTTTGTTTCTTTTTCACAGCTAGGTTTTTATAACATTTTGAAACACAGCAGTACCGGGACATTTTCCTCATTTCCTTTTACGTTGTTCAGTATCTTGTTTGTAACAATGGGCTGAAGTTTGGGTACAATCTCTGTAGTAACTAATTCATCCAAGCATGCAATATATGGACTTGAGGCTCACACAAAAACTGCAACAATAACAACAAAAGTCAAAACTGGAAAGAGGAGAAAGATCCTCTAAAAGCTTTTTACAAAATAAGACATTTGAGGAGTTCCTTCCAAAATCACCTGCACCAAGCTTCTGCATCTACAGAACTTCCCAAAATAAATTTACTAGCTACTCCTCCTTGTTCTCCAGCCCACTTGCTTTTTCAACCTCCCTCATTGTGTCCAGCACACTTGCATGCCCCTCTCCAGAACAGGCAGCTTGTAGGTCTCTACAGTCCGCAACTCAGAGTAAGGAGGTGTTGGTCACACTCACAGTGAGTCCCAAAGGGTTGAGTTACTAGAAAGCACTGGAAGATGCAGAAAGGAGACTTTTGTGCCTTGCTTGCTGCCCTGTAGTCCTTCTGTGTAGTCCCTGTTAAAAGCAGCATCTTGAAATGTGAAACAACTTAGGAATTTGTTTACTGTTCTGTTTTCATCACTCACCTAGGTCACACAGAGCCTATAGAGGTACCACAGAATCACAGAATCACAGAATCACA
>NW_010522683.1:6714-13173 GCF_000687285.1 Phaethon lepturus
TTGGAAGGGACCTCTGAAGATCATCTGGTCCAACCCCCCTGCCAAGGCAGGATCACCTAGGGCAGGTTGCAAGGAACACATCCAGTTGGGTTTTTAAGGTCTCCAGAGAAGGACACTCCACAACCTTGCTGGGCAGCCTGTTCCAGTGCTCCGTCACCCTCCCAGTAAAGGAAGTTTTTCCTCATACTGAGGTGGAACTTCCTGTGCTGCAATTTATGCCCATTGCCCCTCATCCTGTCACTGGGCACATCTGAAAAGAGACTGGCTCCATCCTCCTGACAACCACCCTTCAGGTATTTATAGACATTGATAAGGTCCCCTCTCAGCCTTCTCTCCTCCGGACTAAAGAGCCCCAGGTCTCTCAACCTTTCCTCATACGAGAGATGTTCCAGTCCCTTAATCATCCTTGTGGCCCTCCGTTGGACTCTCTCCAGAAGTATCTTGTCTCTCTTGAACTGCAGAGCCCAGAACTGGACACAGTACTCCAGAGGAGGCCTCACCAGCGCAGAGTAGAGGGGGAGGATAACTTCTCTCGACATGCCCATGGAGCTGCTTTCCAGCAGGTCAACCCCTAACCTGTACTGGTGCATGGGGTTGTTCCTCCCCAGGTGCAGAACTCTACACTTGTCCTTGTTAAATTTCATGAGGTTCCCCTCCACCCAACTCTCCAGTCTGTCCAGATCCCGTTGAATGGCAGCACAGCCTCCTGGTGTATCAGCCACTCCTCACAGTTCTGCATCATCAGCAAACTTGCTGAGGGTACATTCCAGGTCATTGATGAAGATGTTGAACCAAAGCAGACCCAGTACTGATCCCTGGGGAACACCACTAGCTACAGGCCTCCAACTGGACTCTGCGCCGATGACCACAACCCTTTGAGGTCTGTTGCTTAGCCAGTTCTCGATCCATTTCACAGTCCACTCATCCAATCCATACTTCCTGAGGTACATGGAATATATGGGCTGCTGTGACTTTAGATTAAAATGTTTATGTAACAAACTTATATTTTTATTTTAATGCCACTACCAGCAAGATCTTGTGTGGTAAGGTCACAATACTATTACAGGCAAAAAGCAGAATATTACAGTTAAGGCTGTTGGCCTACAAACTCTTAACAGAACATAGAGCTTTACTCATGTGCACTACTACTTTATTAGAAGTTAAGATTATAAAGAAATATGTGAATCAAATAAAAGTATCTCTTTTCGTACTAAACCATATTAGTGGCACAGAATCTGTCACTGCGAAAACCTGAAATTATTAGGTTTTCAACAGAGTAATAGAGTGACTAGACTTTTTAATACACACAGATTATCAGTTTCAAAATTACAAATCTAAAATTAGGCTTTTAATCTTGCATACCTGGGATTTTCAAAAATACTGGTGTGATTTAAGAATCTCACTGAATTCAAAATACATTTCCTAATTAAGAAGCACAGTTTGCTTAGCTCTCATGACTTGCCAAAGTTATTAGAAAATGGTACCAGACAGATTTATTTTTTTAAGGATGTTTTATTCTTCACTTTCTTTTCATTGCAAGCATGAAACTAAGCAGTAAAACAATTTATATCAAAACTGAAATTCTACTAGTTATTACAAATCTAATAGAACAGGAACAAGACAAAGAACATTCAAAATGAAAATTTTAAAGTATGATTAAAAACCTAGTTGTATATATTAAAATTTATTTTTTAAAAATACACACACAGGCATGGAGGTTCTACCAAATGCCTCACATGAGGCAATGGAAGAACAGTTTGCTAAAATGTTTTCCATTGTTCTAGGTACATTTTCTCTGTACTGACCCAACGCTAAGTCAGCCTAAATAAAAATATATCCATTATCAAAGCAAGCTCCAACATGATACATTTTTGTGCATGTAGGTTGTCATAAAAACTATTTCCATGTGTTGAAAAAGTGGATATCCATTTTAACCAGATATCTTCAAAGGATGAACTAGCTTCAGTGCTAACCACATCACTCTCATTAGCTGTTGTGAAGCAGCAGTGCACTCCCTGTGATCCAGGAAATCTTATTCTCCAAAAATGAATGCTGACATGGCAGGTATTGAGTCCACGCAGATCCAAATCTCACCTGCTTCTGAAGAACTGCGTAAATGCTCCATGCTGGGACCACCCAGCTGGGATGCAGCTATTTCATGACACATCCAATCTGTGCTGGTAACAGAAACAGTTCTAATTTAAGATACTTACACAACAAGGGTGGATAGAAAATAGGCTGTAGAGAAGCTACAGACTATCTTTGATAGCCTTTAGGTGGTTCCTTCTTGAAGAAACTTTCCCTTTATGAAAACAGAAAAGTGTGCAGCTTTTGCAATCACAAAGACCTTATCAGAACAGAAATATTTTCATTCTGGTAGAAAACATACACAGTGAGTAATTTCTGGGACTGGTGGGCTCAGTTCTTCACTGTTGTCAAATTGAATTAGCCTCAAAGGATCTACCTGAATCAATATACCTCAAAGGTAACCACAGGCTTCTCAGTGTATTTGCACAGGGGATAAAGACCCTAAATTATATTTTTTTCCATTCATGTCATCCTATTTCTTTAGTCTACACAGCTAACATTTTCCTGCTTCTCAGAGGAACGTACTGCAAAAATTTATTTCTAAGCCCACTTTACCACCTTTAAAGACTGACCAGCTGGGGAAGTCCTCAAGTATATTCCTGTTTGAAAACTGTGTATTAAAAACATGGAGTGTTACTATAGAACAGCTTCTCAGTATTTTCTCCTTGATAGGGCTTTTCACAGGGGAAATTCTCAAATGTTTCCTTGACAGTCTCAAACAAGTGTGCTCTTCTTCTGTGGCTAAGCCTGGCTAGCTTCTGTAAGAGGGTATCAGGTAACTCCTCTAATGTCTAGATGTTAGGCTACTTGTTCACGTTCTCTCCAAAGTCAACAGAAAGCTAGGCCCTGCCATAATGCACCTCATTTCATCCCCAAACAAGTGTATCGGGCAGATCAGCTGAATCGCCACCTGCAGCTGTCTCTGTGGGTAGCCTAGACAGCCGGACTCCACCAGGCACCTGCAACGTGAAACACTTGTCTAACTTAGGCCCCCAGTGCCAGCTAAGATTGCCTGTCATGTCCTGCCTGAATACCTCTCCAGAAGGTCCCTGCCTCTCCTACAGTCCCCGTGTCTTTTTCTGCCAGCCTCATGTGGATGCCTCAGATATCCTACGGTGGCTCAAATTGCATTACATGCCTATATGTTGGCAACTGAATCATCCTCTGTTTAGATAGCAAGTTTAAAGTTTGGCATAATCTATTACATGTGGATACATGGAAATTATGTCCACTCTGCATCATTCCCACCGACAGAACTACCAGGGTACTTTTTGTTTTAAATAGGGATTGTCATAATATTCTGGCCAGCAATACAGATGAGCATGCACAAATACAGTTTGCAAACACATTTTGGGGTTTCTGTTCCCTATCCTCTCCTCATTCCCAGTCCCTAGGCGATCTCATAAGCAAACTCTCAGGAGGCTGACTCCTTCTCCTTCATTTCTTCCAGCAACTCTTCACTTCTCTTAAATTTCTTGTCATTAGAAGTAGCAGTAGTGGTGCCATCATGGTTGTGACTGACATCATCACTGCTTTTGTTGCTATGGTAAAGGAGACATCATTGTCATTGTGAACCGCTTATTTGTGCTAACGCCTAGAAACTTCAGTTCAAAACAGCAACCTTGTTCTGCTAATTTCAAGGAACAGCACCTGTCCTGGGGACCCCAAAATCTAAACAGAATAACGAGACAGAAAGTAGAAGAAAAACAATAATTTGAATGCAGACAACCATCCTCACAGACACTGTCTTCATCAAAATTTTCATTGGGGTGATTTCTCTTGAAAAGTTAACAGAGCTGTAAATGGCATAAAATGCGCTAATACATGTCCTCCAGCGTACACCCTTACCATCAGAGCCCCTGCACGAGACTTCCAGCAGAAGGGGGACTCTATTCCTAGACCTGCCAGCCAGTTCTGGATCCACCTATGCCTAGTGCATCCCAGTTTAAGGTGAAGCTGTGACGGATTCTTTAAAAAATAAACCAACAAACAAAACTCTACATGTATCCTGAGAAATTCTTTACCCATGGCAGGATTTAATTCAGTTGACAAGATAAAATAATTGATCAATATTAAAAGATGGTAATAATGTAAATACAGATATTATCATATCTTTCACTTGAGTATTTTTAACTTAGTGGCTTAATTTAATATTTTAGGAAACTAATTTAATATTCTTTGCTTCTGTTTTGTGGTTCCATCATCATATTTTAATCATTCTGTTTGATTTTCCATTTTCCATTAATTTCTGTCAGAGTAGCACTGCTCTAAGATTTCAATAATCTAATCTGGTTTTTCTCCTTGTTGATTTATAATGCAAATTTAAAATTTGGTTTGGCCTTTAATAATTTAATCTGGTTCTTAAACAAGTAATACATGGTACTGGAGTCAGATCTCTGTAACAGGAGACAATACTCTTCCTCTCTTTTCAGAGATCATCTTTCAACCTCTCGAAAATATTATGAAAATGAATAGGCTGAGGCTAACTAGTTTATTCTGAAATGAGCTCTCTGAACATCCACATAGGAAAGGAGAGTTCCTCCTGACACATTGCTGACTCCTGCAAGGATTACGGAAGTACTTCACAATGGATCTTAGAGTCACAAGTCTTCAGTATCTTCATATTACAATTGTTATCTTACTCCATGTTTTACCTGACGTAAGTGAACACACTCGCAAAAACATCACTTACAAGCATAACAAAATCTCTGTCAGCTGATGTCAGCTAAATAAAATGGAGACAAATACATCAACTGTCTAAAAATGTAGGTTCATATATAAAAAGCAAGAAGCAAATGGTGAACAAGAAAGTTTTTATTTGCTACAATTAAAATTGACTGGATCATTGTGAGAAGACCTAATTTACTAAGTTTGTTCGTATTTACCTCCATGGGATTCTGCAGCAAGATATAAATTGTTGTAATGACTGAATATATCAGTCTTGCTGCAGCTCAATATTCAGTTAATATAACATTAAAGGAGAGCAGGACAAGGAGCAATTTCTGCAAGAGTTTGGTGGGGACAGGGAGATAAATTGTAAAGCCTTATTGTAATTTTCATTTCTTCTATTTGAAGACAACTGAGTGGACCTCTGCATTCAATTCAGGGCAAAATCATTGAGTTAAAAACAGAGTTAACCTCTTGGAAAAGTTTCTCAGGACATTTTGACATGCACCGTTACAATATGGGAAGACTGAATAACAACACAGAGGCATCTAGTGACTAAGAAACAACAATTTCAGAGCAATGTGAGATGATTTAGATAGCCAGTGTGAACTTCAGTGGTAGCTGAGATAATTTAGCCTGCATACAAATTTTCAGATAGTTCAATGTTCTACATCACAACAGTACATTTGGAGTGCTTTCATTTCTTTTATGTCATAGGAAACCTTTTGCCTGGAAAATTTCAGTATTTTTGCTATACTGCTAATAGTTTACATTGCAGTCCTATGACTTGTCCCACCAAGGATCCCTAGTCATCTCCCCTCACTGACTTTTCATGCCTGCTTCCAGTCCAAATACTCTTGCTTAAGCAACCTCTGTGGATGCTGAGTCCTGGTACCATCCACCAGGCTCCTTTCCCAGGCCCTTTCTCCATATTATATTGTTCTTCCCACTGTATTTGAATCTGTTTTCAGCAATGGAATATAGGTTCTAGGTTCTAGATTCAGTAGCAGTGCCACTGAGAGTATGTCCCTTCTCTCCCCAAAGAAGCATGGACTCCAAGTAGCCTGCAGGTGTCTGAAGTTGTAGTTACAGGAAAGATCCTACTCAGCTTAGTTCTCAGCTGGAGTATGTTCATGGGTGTATTGGGTTTGCGTGGCAAGATTTTGGTAACGGGGGCACTGCAGGAGTGGCTTCTGTGAGAAGTTGCTTGCCCTGGTTTCAACTGGAATAGGGTTAATTTTCTTCACAGAAGCTAGTATGAGACTATGTTTTGGATTCGGGATGAAAAAATGTTGATAACATGCTGATGTTTTGCGTTGCTGCTGAGCAGCCAAGGACAGTCCAGCTTCTTGTGCTGCCCTGCCAGCAAGCAGGCTGGGGGTGCCCGGGGAGCTGGGAGGGGACACGGCCAGGACAGCTGACCCAGGCTGGCCAAAGAGATATTCCATACCGTATAATGTTATGCTCAATATATATAAAGGTGGGACAAAGAAGAAGGCGGGGAGAGGAGACGTTCAGAATTATGGAGTCTGTCTTCCCAAGAAACCATTACGTGTGATGGAGCCCTGCTTCCCTGGAGATGACTGAAGACCTGCCTGCCCATGGGAAGTGGTGAATGGATTCCTTGTGTTGCTTTGCTTGTGTGTGCGGCTTTTGCTTTACTTATTAAACTGTCTTTATCTCAAACCATGAGTTTTCTCACTC
>NW_010522683.1:13348-13591 GCF_000687285.1 Phaethon lepturus
CCGGCTGCAAGATGGACCTGCTGCTGGCCAACGCTGAGCCCATCAGTGACGGTGGTAACACCTCTGGGATAACAGGTTTAAGAAGTGTGTGGGAAAAGAAAAAGCAACTGCAATTGCAACCCGAAAGAGGAGTGAGAATATGTGAAATAACGCTGCAGACACCAAGGTCAGTGAAAAAGGAGGGAGGGGCAAGAGGGGCTCCAGAGCAGAAGTTCCCCGGCAGCCCCTGGGGAAGCCCCCGGT
>NW_010522683.1:13785-15627 GCF_000687285.1 Phaethon lepturus
GCCGTGCTGGATCTGGCTCCTGGCAGGGCCTGTGGCCCCGTGGGGAGAGGAGCCCCGGCTGGAGCAGGGTTGCTGGCAGGATTTGTGACCCCGCGGGGGGCCCAGGCTGGAGCCGTCTGTTCCTGAAGGACGGCACCCGTGGGGGGACCCAGGCTGGAGCAGTTTGTGAAGAACCGCAGCCCGTGGGAAGGACCCACGTTGGAGAAGTTCATGGAGGACTGTCTCCCGTGGGAGGGATCCCACACTGGAGGAGGAGAAGAGTGTGAGGAGTCCTCCCCTGAGGGGGAAGAATCGGCAGAGACAACGTGTGGTGAACTGACCGCAACCCCCATTCCACATCCCCTTGTGCTGCTTGAGGGAAGAGGTAGAAAAATCAGGAGTGAAGTTGAGCCTGGGAAGAAAGGAGCTGTGGGGAGAAGGTGTTTTGAGATTTAGTTTTAGTTCTCATTATCTCTATTCTGATTTGACTGGCAATAAATTAAATTAATCTTCCCAAGTTGAGGCTGTTTTGCCCGTGATGGTAATTGGTGACTGATCTCTCCCTGTCCTTGTCTCAACCCACAAGCTTTTTGTAATATTTTCTCTCCCTGGTCCAGCTTAGAAGGGGAGTGATAGAATGGCTTTGGCGGGCACCTGGTGTCCAGCCAGGGTGAACCCACCACACATGGACATGAAATTGCAAAAGGATATCTCTTGTTAAAATCCATGTTTAAGTTCCAAGCATATGGGGTGAAGATTTACTTCAAGAAAAGTTTATCGAATATTTCACTGGAGAGAAAATCACATTTTTCCCTTGAGCCTCTTATCAAAGGCAAATTAATTATTTGAGTTAAGGTTTCCTCTCTACTGCAAAAATATCCACCTAAGGCATGTAACTGGTCTGGAAAAGTTTCATCCAAGTGAAATTCAAGTTCAGTACACAGAATTAAATACATGCTCTTCTGTGGGAAGTGTTAAACAACCTGAATAACATTGAATGGTTTCTTCTCCATTAATAACACGAATTTACTTTCTTTCAGTTGCAGGAGGAACTATACTATCCCCAGCAGTTTACCAGCAATATCAGGCTTTTATCAACACCATAATCTTCATTTTTTCAAACAAAGAAATAGCTGAGAAACAATTGTGAACGTTTCATTTGCTTACGAAAAAGAATCAGTGTCTGTCTCCATAAATTGCCTGGCTGTATTACCTTCGCGAACCAATATTGTTCTGTATACTTGGATCCAAAACTGAAACGTAGTACCACGCTCCCTGCTGCATCTGTCTAGGACAGTTATTATGTGCTACTTTATAATCATTAAAATGAGAAGAGAAATGTGAATTAATAGTAGTTGTGTGTTAAGATTAACAGTTTGTTAACTCCTATACTTACGGTACTTTCTGTTGAAGTGTTGAAAGATGCATATGTAACACAAACGGTCTCAGAAGTAACAGCACCTTCTACAAACTTGGTGAGATTAAACTGCAATACAAACTAGCTAATAAAGAACTTAATTAGTAATTTTTTAAACTCAAACACCTAATAGGAAAAAAAAAAAAGAAAGAACAAAAGTAACTGCTACCTAGACATTGTGTGAAAAAAAATCAATGCTATATAAGTAAATACAAAACTAAGTCACTGTAGAAAGGCAAGAGACTTTATTCCTTAAAATGCAAAGTACATCCACTGCAAATTCACAGATACCTGTGCAATCTAATCAAAGGTAAAAACACCAACGCCATAAACTTAAAGCAAAACATATATCTGAAGAATATATAATAGTCATAGCCCAAGAGATGTATTAGTACAGTTTCTCAACATTTTACAGGCACAGAATCATTAAGGTTGGAAAAGATCTT
>NW_010522684.1:0-201 GCF_000687285.1 Phaethon lepturus
TGTCCAGCCAGGGTCAACCCACCACATGCAGAAAGCTTAAAAGTACACAGGATCAACAGGAGCCAAACCAGCAGTGTGACATTGTGGAGTAATCGCTGAGGGGCAATTTGGAAATTTACACTCTAAGAACAGCATTGAAACAGGGTGGAACGTAGCTAGTGTACAATGAGTCTGTACCATGGCAATTCCCTAGGCAACCCT
>NW_010522684.1:320-10143 GCF_000687285.1 Phaethon lepturus
GACCTGTCAACTTTGATGAAATGCTGTACTTGGAGTGGACTTTGCTTATTATATCATTATAATACTAAAACGCACACCCCTCTCAAAATTACCCACCTCCCAAGGTGCGACCACCCCTCAATGAGCATGTGCACTGCATTTTTCCTAGTCTGTGCCTTTAAACGCAAAGCGAGGCAATTTTGAACCAATCCTGATAGAGGTACATATGACTAGAGTCACTCAAGCTCCACCTGCAAAGTAAAACACTATAAAATAGTGTGAAAAGAGCTGGATGTCAGGGAAAACACCATCACTCCTGACTTTTAGGATCCGCCGACGGGCTGACCCTCTTCCCCCCCATTGGGACGCCTTTGGGTAAGATCCAAACACTTGGCTATCCCGAGTGGATCCGCGGGGATTTTAGGAAACTCTAGCGTTGTTTCATCACCCCACGTTTGTGTAACCCGACTGTAATCAATTTAGTGCACTTGCTTGCAGACAGTGAATTTATCACCGGCAATCCAAAGAACTTGTGCATCTGTTGCTTCAATAAATCGCACTATTGATTGACTCAGCCATGTGTGTGTTGTCCCTGAACGTGACCGTACCTCTGAGTGCAGCCGTGTGAGTTCAGGAGGTGTCTGGCTGAGCAGGTCGTGTGATGTTAGTAGTGCATCCGGACCCGTGCAAGTCCAATGAAAGGGGCTGGGTGCGACCGGACTACTAACGCTGATTTTGGGCATCTGCCTCTTAACGCAACAGACATGTACCCAGTCTCTTTAAAAAGCTTCATTCAAAGTTCACATTTTCACATCCTTCAGGATTCGCAGAATTTAGCTGGGACTTCAAGCTAGAATGCCTCAGTCAAATGCAACCCAGATAATGAGACCCAGAAGCAGCAATTAATGAATTCTCAAAGGAAAAAACATTTGCTTTCAATGTTACAAACGCAGTTTTTGTACAAAGACATTTTATTTAGGTTTACCAAAAATATTTTGAGAGTTTCCAACATTATTCTATATCAATGTTTGCCATATCCTAAGGTTCTCATTGAACTTTATTCAGTTTGAACCCAGGAATGAGGAAATAAAATAGAATCATAGAATCTTTTAGGTTGGAAATGACCTTTAAGATCACAAAGTCCAACCACTAACCTAGCACTGCCAAGTTTACCACTAAACCATGTCCCTAAGCACCACATCTACACATCTTTTAAATAACTCCAGGGATGGTGACTCCACCACTTCCCTGGCCAGCCTGTTCCAATGCTTGACAATCCTTTTGATGAAGAAAGTTTTCCCAATATCCAATCTAAACCTCCCCTGGTGCAACTTGAGGCAGTTTCGTCTCATCCTATCACTTGTTACTTGGGAGAAGAGACTGACACCCACCTCGCTACAACCTCCTTTCAGGTAGTTGTAGAGTGATAAGGTCTCCTCTCAGCCTCCTTTTCTCCAGACTGAACAACCCCAGTTCCTCAGCCGCTCCTCATAAGACTTGTGCTCCAGACCCCTCACCAGCTTTGCTGCCCTTCTCTGGACACACTCCAGCAACTCAATGTCCTTCTTGTAGTGAGGGGCCCAAAACTGAACACTGCATTTGAGGTGTGGCCTCACCAGTGCCAAGGACAGGGGGACAGTCACTTCCCTAGTCCTGCTGGCCACACGATTTCTGATAGAAGCCAGGATGCTATTGGCCTTCTTGGCCACCTGGGTACACTCCTGGCCAAGATGAAATCATGCTTAGTGGGAATTTGTGTCTCCCAAACTAGCAGTATCTACGTGTTGTATGTAGGCCATTCCTTTGGGGTTGCATGCAGCTAGGCTCTCCTGGACAAGTCCTTTTTTCTGATTTGGGAATTTTCAGTGGAGGAAATCTGAGGGATATATCCGTTTGTCCAGAGTTTCTGGAATGTTGTATGCAAGGAGGCTCCTGAGGTTTTGTTGCCTATGCATAACGCAACGCAACAGCACCTGCTCAGCCAACTCTAGAACTAGATAGGGCTGCTGAAGAAGTAGCATATTTGCTGTAGAACAAATCTCTTATGTCCAAGCTACCTTGCTTTTCCTATACATAAGCAAATCAGCATTACCCCCATGAGCAGTGGATCTGACCTTTCTCAACAGCAGCACCCTTGCTCTGCATTAACCATACAATGTATAAACATACTTCTGTCTGACTCAGATTTTGCCTCTCCTGCTGTCCTGGTTTCAGCCAGGGTAGAGTTAATTTTCTTCATAGAAGCTAGTGTGAGGCTGTGTTTTGGATTTGGGATGAGAAAATGTTGATAACGTGCTGATGTTTTGAGTTATTGCTAAGCAGTCAAGGACAGTCCAGCTTCTCGTGCTGGGCTGCCAGCAAGAAGGCTGGGGATACACAGGAAGTTGGGAGGGGACACAGCCAGGACAGCTGACCCAGGCTGGCCAAAGAGATATTCCATACCATATAACGTCATGCTTAGTATATAAAGCTGGGACAAAGAAGAAAGAAGAGGTGGAGGGACGTTCGGAGTTATGGCGTCTGTCTTCCCAAGAAGTCATTACGCGTGATTGAGCCCTGCTTCCCTGGAGATGGCTGAACACTTGCCTGCCCATGGAGAGTGGTGAATGGATTCCTTGTTTTTCTTTGCTTGCGTGCGCGGCTTTTGCTTTACTTATTAAACTGTCTTTATCTCAAACCATGAATTTCCTCACTTTTACTCTTCTGATTCTCTCCCCCATCCCACCGTGGGGGAGTGAGCAAGCGGCTGCGTGGTGTTGAGTTGCCAGCTGGGGCTAAACCACGACACCTGCCCAAAAGCAGAGATCAGCTTCCCATTGATCACCATGGGTGAGAGCTGAGAATACACTGAAGGCGAGGCCAACACGACGCACCTCCCTCAGCCCTCACACAAATTTTCTTGAGGAAAGTTGTTTCCCTTCTTATGCCTCTATTCCTAGGGAGATGCCACTGTGGTGGGTCCCCGGGTACTCCTCTGCAAGAACAAACTACACTGAGAGCACTAGCAAATGTTTCTATGAGAACATCAACACAGGAGAGCATTCTTACTGAAATAATGGAGGTAATCATACAGAGAAACTGGGTGCAATTCATGATTAGACAAATAATATAAAACAAACTGTTGATGCTCAAAATATTTAAAATTTATTAATCTACCTAATATTTTTTTCATGATTACTTATTTCTACTGCAACAAACATGCTATTTATTCCCCTAAATTTCAAGTCACTTTGCCTGTTTTTTTTCTCTACATTGGCCAAAATATTTGTGTCTAGAGCATTGCAATATCTCTGGCAAAGCCAGCAGAATGGCTTGTCAAATAATGTCTGTGGACACATACAAAAGCTAGAATGAAAAACAAAATGTTGATGCTGGCCGATAATCAGGAGTCGGGCTTTCAAGGTCAGCAAGAGGTAAGTGGTTTGTTTGTTTTCCTGGGGGTAAATATTAAGCCTCTCAGGCTTAGAAGGGAATTAAACCCAGATGTCTCATTTTCTAAGGAAGTGATATACTCAGTAAGCTATTCTATAATCAGAGGGGGCACATTCATCGTGACTTTTCACTGCCACCTAAAAGAGAGGGGCATGTTTTGAGAGAACAGCTGCAGGTAAAGGTGTCTCAATACTATGGTCTCTCCACGTTCTTCTCACCTACCTTTAAAAATACATAGCAGAAGTACCTAAGCCTGTATCCAGGTTTGGTCTAAGGTCAATGGAGGCAGCCATGTCCAGAGAGCTTAGCTCAGATGCTAGGTAGGAACTCTGTCTCCTGGAGCTGCAGGTCTTCACTGACTACAAGTAAGTACAGGCATTTCAGCTGGAAGCTTAATGTTGGTAGAATAAACATAGGTACCAGTACAAAGGTTTTTCAGGTAACTGTGGGGCACCCAACTGCCTCCCTGGGTTGAACAGAAAACCTGAGACATGGCTTTCAGCTTTGGATTCCACCTTGCAGAATAGGCATCTAAAAGTCATGCGCTTATGTCCTCTACTGCATCTGTTCTTTTTTCCCTCTTCTCCCTGTTGGTCAGCTCCTGAATCAGTTTCAAGTTCCACAGATCTAATTTGATTTGGAAGCTATTCAGCCTAGACAGAACAAGCACAGGATTTACCAAGAGACCTGGTCCCCTCCTGCGCTGCTGTGGTCACAGCCATTCAGCTACACAACTCTTCCCTGATCTGATCAAGGCACTGAGTCTCTCCTTGGGCAAAGGAATCAAAACCTGACCCACATCTTCTGTTGTCTTTACAGTCTTCATTCCTACTATGGCTGCTTCACACATTACCTGCTGATTTCATGCATTTAAAGCACTTCTGACATCATTAATGAGTTTTCTGAATTAAAAATAACTGATGAAGAATGTGAAAAAAATCCCAATTTTTCTGTACAAGAACACAATGTCATCTGTATTTCCTAATTACAAACTTTAAATGCTGTTGCTGTAAAATAATGCCAAAATTAACAGAGATCTATAAAATAAATCCAATTACTAAAGACCAACAGAATAAATTCAAAGACAAAATGAAAATGTATCATCATGTTTTATTGTGTGTGTATACTGCATAAAATTACCACATAAAATTCTAAATCATCATGTTATGCCAAATGTTCCAGTGTTAAGCCTCCAGAAATGGAAATTTAAGAAATAGCTGCATGCTGTCTTTTTTTTGCCTTTCAGACTCTGGAAATCTGAATGGCACAAGGTCCCTTTGTTAGCTTTCATGAAAAAGGGAGACTTTGTGTCCTCTGAAAGAGAAGACAGCATATTTTTGCAAGTCAGAGGTGCATGAGTCAGGGCTATTTTGACAGATGTTCTACTCCTCTGGAGTCACCAGCTGAGAGCCCCAGCACCCTGTTTCAGACAGCGGGTTGCACATTGCCATTGACAATGCTGCTATCTGCTGGCTCAGGTGGGCTCCTGCCTTTTATAATTGGCATTGCCACATTCTCCTTTAGCCATCTTTTTGCACTTTTACAGTTTTTTCCTTGATGGAATTTACCTGGCTGAACATAAACACCTGCAACAAAAGCGCCTGGTGATGATTGCCTCAAACTTCCCTGAAAGTCAGTGGAAGGAACAGCACTTCTGGAGTGTGATTCTTTTCACCCCAAAGCAGGCAAAGAACACACATCAGAACAGCACCCAAAAAGCATTAGGGTGCTTTGCCTGCGGCTATAATGGGATCTGAAGAGTGACTAGCTCAGGTGTAGGGATGACCGTCACACTGTAAGTAAGCATAGAAAGACAGCAAAAGGAATACTACCCTCTTATCCATTAGGGAAAGTCTTCAGAGGTGCTGCTGATTTTTAATTCATTAACTTGTATCCACACACAGCGAGGCCATAGGTACTACAAGGAGAGAGATATTAACTGCATCTGACTTTGGATAAGAGTGTTGGCATTTGGTCCAGAAGTCCAGCTCCATTTCATATTTTCTTTGGCGGTAAAATTGTCTTTAAGATGTTTCTACCTCTCCCTTCACTCTGCCTCCAGTAGCCTGTCCGTTTCCCTTCTCAGAAAGCTTGAGTTAAGTAAGAGAAGTCACACATGTAGTTTCCTGCACACAAACACACACTCACCCAGAAAAGGGTATCACTCTTTTCCTATAAATTTTATGAACTGTAGATTCAGGTTATACAAGAGCTAGACCTAAGTAAGATTTGTTTTAATCCAAAAATAGAATTTGCATCATGCTTGAAGATCTGCTACAAATAATGTAATGTTAAATATGATTCTGTCCTAACAAAGGACAAGTAGAGTCAATAATTCCAGTGCTTGGGCCAGTCAATAATTAGTCTACAGTTCTAAAGATGACATTTTTGATTATGCTTAACCCAGTACAGCAACACTACAATAACATAATCTTTGCAAAAGAATGGTCTACATGCAAATTTGCACAAGTTTAACAGAACCACATATTTGGGTGTGACAGATGTGTACAAAGAAAAAAGAGGTTACTGCTTAATTTCCATCTTCCTATCATCGTCTCCCTGTGCTGGAAACTACCACCCTTTCAGATCTGATGCCTAGAATGCTCTTTTCAGCTTATATAAGCAGTAAAATGTGTTGCAGATTTAAACTTTCTACTTTTTTTTACAAATGTCCAGTCATTGCACACCTTGCTCCTTAAAGTATAAGTTAATTAAATTAATTGCCTAATTAATGAATCTGAGCAGCTGACAAATGCTCTCTAAGATGTCTAGACTTGACAACTGCAAATGCTGTTTCTTATGAGGAAATGCCCCTACTCTAATAGCTGTTCTAGTCTAACATTTAATTCTCTAGCCAAGAAACATCATTCTTTTTTTCAGCCTGGTTCAAGACTAGTGTTCAACCATTGGAGCAACACTGAAAGACGCGAGGAACACAGCCATGAGAGAAAGTAGTTCAACAGGGTCCTGCTGCATTATGGGACACCTTTGATAAAACTGGTCAATAAGACCAAACTTCCCCTGTGATGCTTTTGTCCCCAAACCTGGGAGGGAAGATCTCACATGAGAATCAATAGGAGCCAACATTTCCTCACCACCGTTAGCTTTAGGAAAGAAATTACAGGGGTTTTCACTTCATTCTAGACCCAGTTTACATTTTTCATGTTTCATGGGTGTAGAAGAAAAGGATTTACACATCAAGAATTAACGTCAGACCTTCATTACTGTTGGGCTGTGTGAGGGACCATCTAAGGGGGTTGCCTTTAAAAGCTAAACTTTTTGCCAAGCTAGTCTTTCTCCTCTGATAAAAGCTAGACTTTAAATACGTGAAAGATCTACAAGGGCTTCCAAGCAAAACACAGGTCTTACAGCAGGAGATATTTTGTGAAGTGAAAGATTCGTAAGTGATCCAGTGACAGAGATCAGGTGAAACAAGAGGAAAGAAACTGGCCTTCAGCAGGCAGAGGGTACTGATCTCATTGTTCACAAAACGCATATAATCAGACTTTTATTTAATGTGATATTCGTGTTGGTCCCATAAGATAGATAACTTTTATGTGCTTCCACACAGATAATAACTATGCAATGACATATATGCACAAATAAGGTGGGTATAGGGGAATAAGTAGGAAGCAGTGAATGAAGAGAATGTACATTTCATAACAAGTAATACTTCCCAAGTAAGTAATCTCTTAAACTGAAATATTACAAAACTAAGAACAGAACAATCACATTTTCAAAATCTACATACCAGCATAAGTAATGTGTTACTTAAGTCTTTGCTTGAGATTGATAACCTTAATAAAACTGCCGCACATGCCATATCTTTGTGCAGTTTGCCTTGATGCCTTTCTCCCATACAAAGTACAGCAGTTCAGCAGTAATGCCTGCCTTCATTTCAATATATATGTAACATAAGAATCACTTCATCAAGTCTGGCCAGAGGTCTATCCAGCCCAGTACACTGTCTCTGAGAGGGGCCAAAGTCCTCAGGAAAGAACAGGGCAAGCATACAACACTTTTTTCTTAGCACACAGGGACTTCCTAAGCCGGAACTGTACCTTGATGACTAATAGATACTTCTTGTATGATTTGCCTAATATCTGTTTTTAGCATAATGTCTCTCTGAGTTAACCTAGACATTCTGCTGCTTGTAACTTTCAGCCGTCAGTGTGCCATGTGCCAGAGCAAGCACCAACATGTGAGCATAAAGCAACCCAGATTTGCCTGTGGAAATATGCAGATCAGAAGAGGCAAGAAAAGCTGGAAGAGTCTTTGCGTGCATTGGGTGTTCATGAGAAAAAGCAGGCTGGCAACTGCATAATAAACCTCTTCCACCTTAGGCAGAGAAGCTATGAGTTTCTTAGCCACACACAGGGAAATCGCAACACACTTGTGCTGGGGCTGAACAGGACGATAATCTAAGTCTGCTATAGTATCTAGACCCCTCAGCTGTACACAGATGCCTAACTACCATAGGAAACCATACAGGGACAGAGTAGCTAGCGGAAAAGCATACTTACATATTGGAGAAGCTGCTAGAGTTTTAAGAGGGGTGATTTACTGCTCTTAACATGCAGAGAATGTTCATGCTGAGAATGTTCTTATAATTAAACTCTTGCATGTTTTACTGCAGGGCCATCATTGCCAGACTACCTCCTCTAGCACTCCTACCGCATTTGTGCTAAAAGTGCTGCAGCAAAGAAGTGTATACTTCTTCAAATTTGAGATTTTAAACTGATGATAGCAAATAAAGCAATGTCCAATTTTGTCAATAACTTAATTATCTGAAGAGACCAGATATAATGGCATTATCCAAATGCTGTTGATGAAAAAATGTACATCTCAGTGTGATGACCAGCAACTATAGTGCTTTGCAGCTTGGTGGGAAGGTGAGTCAAATACAGTATGTACATATGATTTGTTTTAGATCTAGCCATGATTAGTATCATTGATTAGACAATTCAAAGTGATAGGTATGTGAACTGGTCCACTGTTGCTGTTGCAGGAGCCATAAACAGAATCAGAATGATCTTGGGAAGGAAAAATACACCAAGTTAAAAGATAAACAGCAGGGAAATGAGACTGGTTCTCATCTTCACTTATAGTGCCTCACTGCTGCCTGTTCTGATTTAAACACTCAAAAGATTTGGCTATTAAGTAATGGTTGTTTTGGTTTTTTGTGTTTGTTTTTTTTTATTTGTCTATATTCATCGTAAAGAAACTTGGAGAAGCTCCTATGCTAGTATGTTGAGAAGTGCATTAGAAGATCTTTCTCACCTGAAGTGTTTGCAGACCAGGTAACAAAACAAAGAAATTGAGCAGCAGCAGATCTGCAGGGCTGGTGAGTATTTCCCCAAGAGTTCTGAAAGGAATGCAAAATTGAATTAACCCTGAATTATCCTTGAAGTCAAGTACCAACAAGTTGCATCAGTGCAAGTTCTTAGTACAAGGCCACAAGGTAGCTAACTTGATGACATTAGTAAAATGGGTTCCTAAAAACATCTGAAGATCTTACGAACTATTAAATCTGATGCCCACACCAGGCAAATTAGTATAAATTATTTCAAAGAATAATTTCAGTAGATATATGGGAGATAAATGTAGAAATTTGCTATATGAAGGAGACTCAATATGTGTGGTTTTTAAAGTGAAATCATGTTTCACAGTGGAGAGTTTTTTTAATTCAAGTAATAAAGGGAAATTGTCTCAATATGGTCTGCTGGAATTTTCAGCAGGCAAGCAGCTAGGGCAGTAAGCTCACAAGGAAAACTGAAAAAAAATGGGAATAAAATGCGGGTTTCTTGCACTGGAAGTATTTATTAAAAGCCATGAAAGTAGAGAGGTAACTGCTAGCTCTGACGGTGGGAGGGGAGCCCGCCCTGCGGGGATCGGTGGTGGGAGCCAGGCTTGTGTGTCCAGGGAAGGGCAGGGGTGATGGGGTGGCACGGTGTGGTGAGGGTACTGTGCTGTTCAGTACAGTAAAGCTGAGGGTCTTACCGGCCCAAATAAGATTATGGCACTGGGTAACAGCAGGCGAGTTTAACAGATGGTGTAAAATGCTACACAAGGGAAAAAGTAAACCCGGCTCTGCCGGCCATGCCAGGCCCCGAACGGGCTGCTCACGCAGTCCCGCGAAAACACTAACTCAGTAGTGGTACTGAGCAGAAAGTGTAGAAATTAACTAGGGAAAAAAATATATGTAATAATCAGAGGACAAAGTATCACAGCACCAGCACTGCATACCCAGGTTTTGAGTAACGATTCAGCTTGCTGAGCGCTTGTCTCTCCCGTACGCGCTGGGGGAGTGGAGGAGGTACCGAGGCGTCAGACAGGCCGGAAGCACTTTGCACCACCGTCTACTATGAGGGGCAGGCGGCTACATGGGGCCGCGCCCTCCCCGAGGGAGACG
>NW_010522685.1:0-203 GCF_000687285.1 Phaethon lepturus
GTTGCCAGCTGGGGCTAAACCACGACAGTTCCCTTTTTTGCCTTGGTCCTCGATTCTTACCCATAAGCTTTTGACCTGCTCATGGCTATTCCTCAGAGACTGCTCTTAGCCCTCTATCCATTTCTTGACGTAGAGGGCAACGCCTCTGCCCTTCCTTCCTCTCCTGTCCCTTCTGAACAGCCTGTAGCCATCCATAGCCGCGC
>NW_010522685.1:251-764 GCF_000687285.1 Phaethon lepturus
TTTTACCAGCAGGGTGGGCTTCCACTCCTCCTGTTCGTTGCCCATGCTGTGTGCACTCATGTAGAGGCACTTCATCCAGACTGTCATTCATGTCACCCTCTTAGAGGAACTCCCCTTAGTTCCTTTGAGGTCTTCCACTGTTGCAACAGGCTGAGGGGCCTCATTAGCACCCCGTCCCTCTAACCTTGGCATGTCATCCCACAGCTTGCCATGGGTAAGACTGATATTATCCCCCTCCCTCTTCAAGTCTGTTTTAAAGCCCTGTCAATAAGCCCTACTAGCTTGCGAGCAAAGACCTTCTTCCCTCTTTGAGAAAGGTTAATCCCACCTGATGCCAGCAAGCCAGGTGCCCTGTAGGCCATCCCATTATCAAAACACATGAAATTGTGGTGGTGACACCAGTCATGGAGCCATGTATTAATAGACTGGGCCCATCTGTTTCTTTCTATGTCTCTGCCCCCAACTGGAAGGAGAGAGGAAATAAATAAGCTGTGCTCCAGATTCCCTTACCAA
>NW_010522686.1:0-21299 GCF_000687285.1 Phaethon lepturus
TTGTTACGAGAAGGGAGAAAGCAGGGGCTGCAGGGTGGGGTTGTCCCCGCCGACGCCGCAGAGCGCGGTCTCCGCGGGCGCCGGGTGACAGCCTGACCGTTTGCCGTTCCTCCTGCCGCGGCAGATGTCCCTGGATCCGCGCCGCAGCCGCAGCCTGCATGCCCGCCCTGGGTGGAGCGGTCGTCTTTGTCGAGCCGGGACCCGCTCTCCTTTCTTGTTCAAGCTGCAGAGGAGCTTAGCGAGGAAATAAAAACAAGCTCGAGTTAATGTTTGAGAAGTTCGGGTGGAGGAGAGTCCGGTAGGATGCCTGTTTTTGCCTGTTTTTGATGAATTTCAGACAATCGTTCGAAATAGCAACCTGCGTCCATTACCTTTCTTTGCACAAACTGCTTTGGATGTCCTCCATAGGTAGCGGGGTGACCCGCTCAAAATGTATCTATGTGTGTGTTTTATAGAACGTAATATTATATATCTATTTAAAAAATACATCGGTGTGTATTTGCATATAAAATTTGCCAGGAGAAATTTAGGCAAAGTACTGTGAATTTTTACTAAGAGACTATTTTGCTCATTTGCTGGATGATCCGTTCTAACTATTAATTTGTGTTTTAAAAGATGGAGGGGGGGAGCACCCAAAGGTTTTTGGTTTGTGTTTTTTTTTTTTTTTTTAAACCTGACTATATGTAACACAATTTTCATGTAGATTTCATTCATATTCATTTCATATCACTAAATACCTAGTGATTTCAAGTCTCAAGGTAGACAGGGTCAGGCCTGGAACACTGATGGAAGCTCTGTGAGGAACACCTAACATCTGAGGAAGGAGGACACTGTTTACTGCTGATTCTGTCATCCAAATGAAAGATAAACCTGTTGTTGTGACTGCTTTGGTGATTCCATTCCCATGCCTTCCTTTCACCCTCAAACACTGGATGAAAAGGACAGAATTATGATTGATTTCCAATGCTGTTAATTACTGACTATGCTTAAAGCTTCATCTGTGATTTAAGTTGAATAAACAAATTTTCTTTTTTTCAGTAATTAACTATTTCTGGTAGTAATCCTGTTGGCATTGGTAAATTAATTCAATTTTTCACACCACAAGTGACAATAGTTTGCTAGCAAACAATGTTCTTTGGGTTGGGTTAGTGTAACCGTAATATTTGGGTTAAATCTTCCACCATAACTTTCTCTTTGCATTTTCTCATGCCTAAAAAAATATTTCAGGGACTGAAAATGCTCATACATGCCAACCTGAAGTGATTTTTTTTTTTTTAAAGGGACTTCTTTACAACTGGTTGGAGTTTGGGTGTGTGTTTAGGTGTGTGCAAGCAAAATAATACGTATATACATATTTATGAACATATGTGCACTTCTTCACTTGTGTAATTGTTTTTCAAGATATTCTTCCAGCAGATCACAGTGCATCGCTTATAGTCTTTAAAAGAAGAACACAACATTTCAAAGTAAAAATCAGGAGTTGAAAGGTATTTTGATTATTTTAAAGTGATAAAGCTTTGTATGAGAGGACAAGTACTTAGGACACTAATTTGTTTTAAAGCAAGTTATTAATTGAGCCATGCCAGGAGACAATATTTAGGATAAAGTACTTCCTTACGACTCTTATGTCTTAGAGCCTGGGCACCTGTAAGCATGGGAGAAGCCTTCCATTCTTTGTTTCTTAGAATTTACTGTGCAACTGTCCTCATGTACCTACACATTCCCAAATCAATCTTGTTTGCTTTATGAGCTATACACGATAAACTCCTTCCATTTCAGCACAGATTCCTACATGCTAAATCATATCCTGGGCATATGTCCTGAAAGGATCTTTTAGCCTTGAAATGGAAATTGTTTGGGCTTGTGAGGGTCCTTTCTCGTATTCCGCAGAGGAACCAGAGGGCTGCCAGAAGGTGATTGATGCTTAAAGAAAAAGAGGTGAATCGAAATATATGGTGGTGTTTTGCTGCGACTCCTCAGTACTCTTGTTTTCTGATATCTCAGAGTGCTTTCTGTTCTACGTAATTGAAATTGAGCTTTAATATATAGAAGCAAGCAGGCTAAGTGTGTAAGAGCTTGAAAAGAATCTTCAAGAACTCTTTTCTTCTGTGTAGTAAGTACATTAAACTGCTTTCACCAGTTCTTGAGTTCTTTTATGCATCCCAGATCATAATCCTGTCTTTCATGGAAAGGACGCAAGTACATTGTGTATATGTAGGGGTTTGCTGTGGCTTCATCCATGGAAGATGGACTTTTATCGCAGTATAGGTTGAGAATATATATGAAGTCATATTTGGAAATGTTTTAAATATTTACTGGTATCAGTTGATCTCTGCCAGTTTGTGTGGCTAAATATTTATTAAAATTCATTTAGCACCCAGAATCCAGAAGTCCCAACTTTTTGAACTTAAGTTCAAAGGTACTTGAAAATCCATCGTTTTTCTATTTAAAGGGTTTTTCTACACACAAACATGTCATGATTTTTGGTCTGAGATTCTCACACCTAGAGATAAAGCTAGAAATAAGATTTACATGCATCAGTGGAAGGCAGAATCAGCCATTTCTGGTCACATGGAGTCTCTGATCCTGTTTTTTTTCAGTGTTGTAAGCTATTGGGCCTTATGACTTGCTGGTGGGACTGCTTTTCAATCCTGTTCCTTGGTGAAACTGAGGTTAAGACAGATTGAAGCATCAATATTTAGTCCCAAGAATTTCATTTCAGCAGCTGTCCAAAGCAGATCAATGGTTTGGAATGGTCCAATAAGTATATAAGTATGTAATAGATTAGTAGATGGAGTTTGTTTCTATATTAGGTCTCTCTTATTTTACATGTTTTGAGAGGTGTTTCATGGAACAAAGTTGCCAGTTTTCAGTATCTCTTTGTTAGGATGTCAATTTCCTGACTTTTTTCTTATTTTTTAATTTATTTTTTATTTAAGGAACTTCTAAGGCAGATGTTCTCTTATGTCTATTAGACCTAGACATTATAATGATCGGTATGTGATACTTTCAAGTTTGTTTACATGCACTTAGTTTGTTCTGTGGGATTATGGGTGTTTAATAATTTCTGTCATCAATATGTGGGGCAACTAATGTTTTCACAGAAGGTAATAAATAACTTGATATAGTGTGATGGAGGAAATGGTGGATCAGGGAACTGTCTTCCTTACAGCCACCCAGCTCTCTTCTTCTTCCACGTTTTTCTTTCTTGCAAAATAAACAAGCTGTTCTTGCAAGCAGTAGGACTAATAAAGTCTGATTTCCTACGAATCCTTCCCTTTGTCCCCTAAATCCTGCCTGCTGTAAAAACTCCAGCTCTCCCATGCTCCCATGGCACCAGCAATTGGTAAGAAACAGCAGAACTGTGACTAGCTGGGAACCACGTAGGTGCTGGCTGTCCAGTCAGTACATGCCTGGTGATCATCCAGTTGAGCAGTGCCAGAAAGTACAAACTGCGTGTTTGTTGCCTGTTTTTCAGTAAGGATACAACTTAGCTACTGCTACTGACTTAACATACTTAGACTATCACTTATTTCCATTCACTTTGTTTCAGTTTTGGTAATCTAGGCTTTGTTCTACTGCCTCTTCTATTCTTTGACTCCCCTTCTTTGTTTTGCTGGGTTTTGTCATATTTTATGAGGTACTTGAGAAAGCTTCTGTTCTTATGTCAGAGCTGATTTCTTATTTTGATATTAGCTTGCCTGTTAGCTTTCTTTGTAAATCTAAGCAGTTACCTTCACTGAAAGAGGTGAGAATAAGTGTAAATATTAAGATATTTGGAGGAAAGGAATTACAAGAATGGTATGAAGACAGTGCTAGTGCAGCGGAGTTAAGGAAAAAATACTGAAAAGAGGAGTTCTGGTGGTGACATCTATGGCATCTTCAAATAATATTATGAGGGAAGTAGTGGAAACAATGGGCAAAATACTAGAAAATCCTTTTTGGGTCCTAGAGAGTCCTAGACTGTTAGGAATATGAACCTGTTATAAAATATATTCCATCCCTGAGTTTTATTAAACCAGAAGAAATGTAAACTAAGACGGCATTGCTCCCCCTTTTTCTACTTAACTATCCAGAAGTTTCTGCCCAAAATGTAAAAGTAATTGGGGCTATGCAATTGTAGTGGGAGGGAATGGGGAGAGAAATGTGGAAAGAGAAAAGAAAAAACTACATTGTGCAGCACAGTCATGTGTTAGTAATTCAAGGAAACACTGCTTTATTCATTTTTTTTATGGCTAAGAATTCCCTGGTATCAGCTACCCTTTTCCTATTGTGTACATAAGTCCTAGGCCTGAGAAGAGAGACAGTTGTTAACATGGCCTAAGTATATAGCAGTGGCCGTCTTGAGTGAGGCAAAAATTTTTTAGCTTGGGCATTTGCTCCTGAGAGTGACCAGCAGTGCCAGACATGCCGAGTCAGCAGTAAAGGGTGAGGGACCTGTACCTTCAGAGCAGTTAGTTTCTGTCATTAGTTCATGTCTTCTTGCAACCCTTGCCTCTTCTCAGTATCGTAACACTAGTCAGGATCCTGCTGCCTGTTGGATGTCAGTCCAGGGGGGCTGAGCGTGGGGGGGAACCAAACTGACCGAAGTCTTTAAAAAAGAACTTCTTGCTATCATTTCTCATAAAACTTTCAGATATTGTAGGGAGAGGGGAGAAATTTGTTATATGCAGTCAGCAAGGGCAGAAGAGGGCGTTTTGCGTACCAAAGGAAACCCAAACTCGCTGAAGGCGGCATTAGACTTAAAACTGAAGCTCTCAAGAGCTGGATTTCTGAACTCTATGGCTGTAACGAAGTGCAGTGAATAGGAAAACAAGTTATTAAAAACAAGTTACTCAGTAATTTTAATACTGGGTATTTTGTGTCAAGACAAATTGTAACAAAGACAAGCAGCTGCTCCTCATTATGGTATACTTCTGTAACTGTGTAGCCACTAAAGTGGCAACAGCATCTAAATATACTATATCTTATCTGAATGTTTCATTATGTCCGCTAGAACTATTCACAAGCTCTTCTAGAAAATTAAGTGTGTTTGAGTCAGAAGTTATGCTTAGGAGTTACTTGCTGAAACACAATTTCTTGATACTGTAACCAGTTCTAATTTGTGCTTGTTTTTTGCTTTCAACATTGTTTTCATAGGATTTTTGGCTTCTTGGAGAAACAGTAGAAAATGCAAAACGAAATAATAAAGCCTGCTAAATACTTCTCAGAAGTGGAGAAGAGTGTGCTGCTTGCATTAGTTGAAAAATACAAATACGTGCTTGAATGTAAAAAAAGTGATGCAAGAACTATTGCTCTGAAACAACGTACCTGGCAAGCACTAGCTCATGAATATAATTCACAGCCCAGCGTATCACTGCGAGACTTCAAACAGTTAAAGAAATGCTGGGAAAATATCAAGGCACGGACAAAAAAGATAATGGCACATGAAAGGCGGGAGAAGGTAAAAAGAAGCATTAGTCCACTTATAAATACTCACATCATAGGGAAGCCAGCATAATGCCTGAGCAAATGTACTTTTTGCAGAGCCCACCAGAAGAAGATTCTGAATATCAGCCTGATGCTTCTAGTCAAGGTATAAACGTTACTGTAATGATGCAAGTAGTATTGTTTTGTATGTGATTTTGCCAGTGATTCTCTTTCAGCAGTCTAAATCTCTCCACTTAGCTGTGACTGCTGGTTATAGAAAAGTAATTTCAGAACTATGATACTACAAGACTCCATGTATTTCCCTAGGCCCCCAGTAGTTAAAATGAGGTTTTACTCAATTTTTTTTCATCAGTTTTTGACATATCTGCTACTTTGTGGCAAGCATCACAGTAGCTATCATGATGGCTTTCTAGAGAACAGTCTCAAGGATATTTTGATCCTTTATAATGTATTATTTTGCTGGAAAAAGGTTATCCAAGCATTAAAAAAAAAAAAAAAAAATACCAGCAGCAGCAAACTGATACACAATTGTCTGCTGCAAGAGTTCTCTGTAGGTCTTTCCTCCTTTGTTTTCAAGGACTACAAAGAGTACGTAGAGCTGTATTTCATGCTGCAGTCCACATTGGAGAATGGCCTTTTCCAAAAAGTTCATCTCTACATTCTTCTTTGTTTGGCAAGCATACATAGAAGGAATAATCCAAAACCAGCAGGGAGGGTGGCTACAGTGGTTTCTTGAAAACTTTATTATGTCAAGATCGCACATAGAAGACTGTCCTTGCTCAAAAGACAACAGTAACTACATTGTTAGATAATGCTCTTACAACGTCTCTTTCATAATTGTATTTACCATAAGTAGTAATCAGGATTTGTAAAGGAATGTATTTTGAGACCACTGTTTGCAGTGGTTACTATTTTATTCCATGAGTAGTTTCTCTTATTTCAGTGGAATTGGCAGAATCTTCTCAAAGTTAGAATAATGTCATTTTTTCCAAAAATTATACACCACGACACTTACAGCATGTACAGTAGTGATAAGGAAGGAATAAGTAGTATTCTTTCTAGTTTTTCCCCAGTCTCTTGGTATTAATGTTGATGCAGCTCTTCACCTGATACTCAAATCTTTCATAAAAATATTGCAAGTCACATAAGGATTTGGCTTAAACAGCTGCATTAAGATTCAGCTCCAAGCTCAGCTACCTGAATTTAAGCGTCCACTTATAAATGCCTACATTCACTTTAGTAATATGAGCTCCCATTATAGCCATGGAGGTCTATCAACAGAGCCCAAAGCGGTTCAGTTCAGACCATTATGCCCTTAGTATTCTGTAACAGAATTTATGTAGTGGCTCCTGTACTACGAGCACAAGGTTTAGATGTATACACCAATAACTGCATTATCACCACTTCGTGTTTCTTGAGGGAGAAGGAGGGAATACTAAAATACTTTTTCCTCTTATGTTTTGCAGAGTCATTTGTTGTCTCAAATAGAGAACTCTGTGATGAAGAGAAAGAGCTGGTACATTTCCCGGTATGTGAAGGTACCTCCCAATCTGAGCCTTCGTGTTCTGATGTCAGAATAGCAGCAGAAAAGAACTACAGAAGTAAAGCATCTCAGGAAAGTGCTCTGAAAAAGATGCATGAGGAAGAACATCATCAGCAAATGTCAATTTTGCAACTGCAGTTAATCCAAATGAATGAAGTTCATGTGGCAAAAATACAGCAAATAGAAAGAGAGTGTGAGATGGCCGAAGAGGAGCACAGGATAAAAATGGAAGTGCTAAATAAAAAGAAAATGTATTGGGAAAGAAAACTGCAGACCATCACAAAAGAGTGGCCTGTATCATCCTTTAACAGACCCTTTCCTAATTCACCATAGAACATAAAGGGGCAGAGAATCAGTCTGACTGAGCACATTTATGAGTAATGCACACTGGAAAGAAGTCTTTTTTTAATGTGAATGTACAGTGATGGGATAGGTGCCCAGCTGATAGTGAACACACTTTGACTCTTAACATTTAGAGAAACGGTGGTAGAGTCCACCAAGGGGAAAACAGTATTGTTCGTTTGTAGGTAGTTCTGATTTGTTTAACTTTCAGACATGCACAGTGTTCTAAAATGTGAACATATTTTCCCCTCTCAGAACACCCTAACATGCTTTTGAAATTTAAGGTACTCTGGGTATTCGTACACTGAGTGTTCTTGAGAAAACTTAACAGCTTTAAAAATCAGGTTATAGTGTTTATTTTGATTTCAATCTCTTCCTATCTACCATTTCCCAAATGAAGGCAAGGACTGGAGTTGCTTTCTGGTCTTGAGACAAAAGGTGGCTGACAGGTAGTGGTTGGATTGGTATACTGGGGCTGAAGAAAAAAACCTTGTCTGTAGTTAATATAGTTCACAACTTACTCTTCATAGAAGATGTGAAAATGAAGGAAGTAGCAAAAGGACCATTGTAGTAACTGAGCCCTTTGCTTGTGAAGAACAGTAATATTTTCCATCTGACTGACTGATTAAAAGAATGGTTGTAGACTGGACCTCGAGTTGTTTGAGCCTTGACCCTTAAGAATTTGGAAAGAAGGTGACTTCTTTCTCAAAAGCCGTTGTGCTTATCTTCTCTTTTCCAGGCCCATCTTGTATCCAACTAGAATACCAAAACAGGAGCGTCGCATGCTTCTGCCAGCACTGGGTACTGTTCACCTGGAGTCATTCTGAAGGGAAGACCTTTTTAACAATTTATAAAGCTCTTAAAATGTAGCGAGCCAGGCAGTCCATTGGCAACGTCTCCCTTTGTCTCCCTATGCAGTACTTGATGGCGTAGTGGGAGTATTTCAGCCTCTCCCTAGCTACAAGAAAAGACTAAGACTCACTCTCTTTACCTTCACATAGGCTGGGAAGCAGTTCAAGGCAATCATTGATGTCTTGGGGCGCTGTTCTCTTTTGTTCTATCCTGTATGTTATTGTATTTCTCGTACCATATTCCTGTATGGTAGTGTATTTCTTGCCCTTGCTGTCAGTGAGGGGTGATAGACATGATTTGTAAGAAAACATTCACATGAAGGTCCCCACAGAGTTTGGGGGCCTGGAATAGTAGATGGTAGGAAAGCACAAAAAAAGATAATCCTTCCCCAGGCAATCATTTAGTCTAAGTGGGGCAAGGGTTAAGAAAACCTGAAAGACAGAACTCCACAAAGATTCATAAGAACTTCTGATCTTTGAAAAGCTGTTTTACAGGAAGATATACAACCATCATTTGAAGCAGTGAGAAAAATGGACAAAACCATAAATTTTCAGTGAGAAACCTGAGTATCCCATTATTCAATAAAGTATTTTCAGATCATCATTCATGAGGGCAAGTCCATATAGTCAGCAACTTATTCAAATTAGCGTATGTTACAAAACATACATTCCCAGTTACACTCCCATCTCTTCCCTGGATGTTCTTTCTGGTGGTGTGAGTTTCTTTTGGTTTTGTTTTGGGGTTTTTTTTGTGTGTGTGTGTTTCTCTTTCTTGAATTGCTTTCCCTGCTGGTGATTCATCTTTGCAAGCACTGCCATTATCAACCACAGTACTCACTGTGGTTAACGCTGTGGTGCATGCACTGCTCCCTTCAACGTGCTAACAACAGCAATTGCAATGGGAGTGATTTCTTGCAACTTATATGACAGAGAAAAAAAAAAATTGCAGAGCTGCTGCAAGATCAAAAGAAATAGGCCGTGTATGAAAACTGAAGAGAGATCTTTTTGACAGCAAACTTAGTTTTCTTATAAATTGTCTGTGTTAAGGAAGCACAGAACTTCTAAAGAAGGATATAATTATGGACACTTTTTTCTGCTGAATGGGAACACTGTTGGAAGGTAGGAAAATGATGTATAATAGCAATAGAGACGAAAGAAGTAAGCAGGAACGAGGACCTTTTTGTTCTGAGGTTGCATTCTTTGGTGTGTCAGAGTTATTTGAGCAGTTATGACAATTGTTCAGGCACCATCTAGAAAAAAGAATGGGAAAGACATTTCTTTTAACTAATGATGGGATTCCTTCCACACTGCTTCTAAGTGAAAGTAATTTGAAATTGAAATGATGTCTGTTAAGGTGTCAAAAGGTGACAAATGGAGACAATTTCAGCACTGTGAAGAGAGCAAGGATGGTGAGACAATCCAGGTCTAGGTAGCCCTGTGAGAAGGTATGGAATAGTCCAGGGAGACTCTCATGATATGTGAGATAAAGGTAGTTTTGACTCCTGAAAGTTATACCATTGCTCATGAAAGATTGTTTTATTTTTATATTAAAAAATAATTTAAAATATGCATGTTTTCAGACTGTACTAAGTGGGCAATGCCTTGCATTTTGCTATATATTCTTATTCTGAGACCAAAAGTTACAGTTCTTAGGCTGAGCAATAGACCCTTTTAATTCAGCTTCTATTTAAAAGAAAGAAGATCACAGAAGAAAAACTAGAAAGAGACAAGATGAAGATATGAAAGAAAGAATGATCAGTACACACATAGAGGAAGAATGGGAGTGCCACACCTAACACAAAAGATAGAAGATTCTTTTGTGGTACAGGCAATACATGGCTTATTCATGACACAGGCTTTTGCCTTCCCATCTGTGGCTGACTGTTGGTTGTGCTAAGGTTGGGTGATAGACACAGAAAAATGCAAAAGATCAAGGTGAAGTAATGTGACTCCTCGGCAGGCTTTGACTTCTCCATCTAAAGGCTTTATAAAATGATTGGTGTGGTGGAGTTATTTAAACTTGAGAAATGTGACTTTTACAATTTTTTTTTGCAATTACTTCCTCTGGTATTAGAGTTTATGTTTTCTTTTGTTCAACATTTCTTATATGTAATATAGCCATCTCAGACAAGATGTCCATTTGTTCCTCTCCTTTTTTTTCTGGCTTACATCATTCAGATGCTTTCACATAATTATGTTTTCCTATTAAGCATTTCGCCAAGCTATGTAGGCATTTTCCCAAGGTTTTTTCATAGATAAAATACAATTGGTTTTGTATAAAAAAATCTGGGTTTGTTATACAAGTTGTTGGCAAGAATGAACTTAAAAGATACACTGAGCAAAGTGATCCTTGCTTAACCCCATAAGAGAAAATACATACCAATCATATAGCAGCCATTGTTCTCAGCCTCTGTGTTCTTATGAAGAGAAACTATGACCTTCTAGGCAAGGTGTGGTGAATTCTTTTATGCTCCCCAAAAGAGCCTGGCTCCAAGTGCTGTCTCTCCTTGGAGATCATCTAACTTGTAATCTGATATAATCTTTTTTATTTGTTGATTTTTTTTTCTCCTGTATTTCTTCCTTATGTCTGTGTTCCCCTTTATTTTTTTAACCAGCAATATAAGCACGGATTTCATCCAGAGCTATGTGTTTCACTCTTTACTTTCTCTTGCCCAAATTGCCTATATCACAACATTTGAGCATGAAATGAGTGCTCCTCAGTTACCGTCTTCCCCTTCCACAGAAAGCATGGTTAGTTAGCCTTTTCTACACAGCTGCCCACACATTCGGGATTCTGCGCACTGGCTAGGAGATGTATTAGTGGATTTTGAAGACAGGTTAGTATAGAGAAAAGGCTGTATAGGGAAGAGCACTTTCTCCATTCCAGCTCTGTGTAATTCTGGGAGGACAGTCTCTGACTTACAAAGTCATACATCATGATCAGAGCTAATGCAGGAACTGGGGTTGTTTAGCCTGGAGAAGAGGAGGCTGAGGGGAGACCTTATCGCTCCCTACAACTACCTGAAAGGAGGTTGTAGTGAGGTGGGTGTTGGTTTCTTCTCCCAAGTAACAAGCGATAGGACAAGAGGAAATGGCCTCAAGTTGCACCAGGGGAGGTTTACACTGGATATGAGGAAAAATTTCTTCACCGAAAGGGTTTTCAAGCATTGGACCAGGCTGCCCAGGGAGGTGGTTGCCCCTGGAGGTGTTTAAAAGACTTGTAGATGTGGTGCCGAGGGGCATGGTTTAGTGATGGACTTGGCAGTGTTACATTAACAGCTGGACTTGATAATCTTCAAGGTCTTTTCCAACCTAAATGATTCTATGATTCTATGCTGAGGCTGTGTCACTGGAACTGAGTCTTCATAAATACTTGGGGTTCTGCAGAGGTTAGGTTTGGGGTGTCCTGATAATAAAGTTCCTTCTTTCTAGGTAGTGGAACTGTCTCAGTGGAAGACTTTCACAGATGTTTCCTCATCTCAAGGCTATTACCTCGACAAAGAAATAACCTATCGTGCAATCTATTATACCACTTCTTTCAATCCCCAGGCTGCTCTGTCTGGGAGCAAGGTCAGGGTCAGAGCAAGGGTCTTGCTGCTTGCCACAAATCCTCTCTGCGACGCTCCTGGCTACACTACGGAGGTGTGTTTAGCCAGGGCTGAAAGACACAGCGCTCCTGGCCAGCCGTTACTCAGAGAAGTGGTCCTTACAGAGCGGGTGCAGCTGGTGTGTTCAGCTTGCTGAAAAAAAAACCAAACAGCTGTTTTCAGCTTGCTCGGACCGCAAGGCTGAAATAGTCCTGTTTCAGCCCCGTGACCAGAGAAAGGAAGGGTGGTTCAGGGCTACCCACACCTAGTGCAGCTGAGGACACAGTCCTGAACTTTGTTTAATGATCATTTATCTTTGTGTGTTTCCAATACCAAATTTTAGCAGTCTCCCAAGGATTTGTATGATTACATAGGTGTTTTTCAATGACCTTTTGCAGAATATTTTTTTGCTGGTTGTAGTTACTTTGCTGGTTACAGTGACTTTTATAATCTGTCCTCCTCCTTCTTCCCCATTTGCATTATAATGTTTCCAGTTTCACTCTGAATCTCTGAATGTGATTACAGTCTATACATCCGTGCCGTATCATATTTTCAGGTATTTTTCTCATGATGATGCTGAAATGATAAACTGCTACAGATTTATATATTGTTACTTTGGAGGTAGGGGAATTACATATAAATCTTAAAATGACATTTTAATTTTATTTTTTTCCAGGCAAGTCCCTTACAAGTAGTCCTGTGATTTCATATTTTAAGCTAGCTTGCTCAAAGCTATTTTTGTAAGACTGATGCATCTTAGCTGTTTTCATAAGATAATTGCCTGTCTTTTTGCGTTATTTTTCTTTTTCTTCTCAAAGCATCTGACTGTAAACTCACACATCATCACTCTTCCTAAACTTTTTCTCTAGTTAGATATTCAGAAGCATTTCCATGCAAAGTGAGTACTAAAGCATACTAAAATTAATACATTTAGGCTAATAAAATAAACCAAGTAACAAGACGATAAGAGAATAGCAGGGACTGTTAATACAATTTAAAAAACATTACAGAGGACAGCTCTGTACATTTTATAAAAGGAAAGAAGGCAATTTGTTGCCATCTATAAAAACAGGATAATAATGTATGTTTACAGCGAAAGCAAGCAGTGATCTCTGTTTCCGGTATCACAGATTAACTTCTGTGTTGCTGATTTACAAGGAGTTTTGCTTCTTAGAATTTTTGGTGGTAGTGGTGGTCATAGAACTACATAAAACAGCTTGATTCCCTCATATGTAAAGAAGGCACACAGAGAAACATGGGCAGATTTCTGGGCCTAAAACAAGAGCAATAAAATAGAAAAGCACTACAGTACTACAGCTGTGGTTCTGAATATTTTGCTATTCTGGTGGTGAAGGGATTAGGCATCTCACATCATCAGTCACGGTAATAACAGTGAACAAATTAAAAACTTGAAAAGGCAAAAAAAAAAAGGTCTGGTATGATTTTCAGAGCAAGTCAGAAGTGAAGACAGCTCTTAGCTGTCCTAAGAGGTAGCACTGTCATGTATGTTGAACAAATCCCCAGCGTGGTCTTCACCTTCCCAGATTACTATTTCCTTTGAGACTCGTGGACACTTCCATCATACCATGCACGGCTCCAAGTGCCTGACAATTAAGAAAAATAACTGTGTCAAGTAGGAATCCCAACAGAGGTATTAGACCTCACTTTACTAAACTGAAGCTGGACAATTTTCTGAGGCTGCGTTATCCAGACACGCATGCTACGCACTGCAGCCAAATGGCATAGGCTACACAGCAAGGAAAAGGAAAAGGTTTTCCACCGCATGGCTGTGGGTTATAAAACTGTTATATTCATGAGGGCATGTGGATGCATCTCACTGGATGGTCAACTCTTTAACAGTAAGAATCAAGAAGTATTTTTGCCAAATCTTCTAATTTATCCTAGTCTAGATTTTCCAATCTGTCAAAACAGTTACAGCACCAAAAAAAAAAAAAAAAGGAGAAAAAAAAAGAATTAAGCAGTTAAAATAGCTAGAAACAGCTGTTGCCTTCCTGATGAAAAGCTGGCTAAATAAAAAGCTACGCTATATATATATTTAGGAAAAGAACTCTCTAATGTAACAGAAATAAAGCAAAATAGATTTTTAGATAGTCCTTATTTAATTTACATGGTTTTTTTTTAAAATGTTGATTGAGATTGTTTATTTTTCCTTTTGTTATTTACTCCAGCTGCAGAATAGTTGTGTGCTTCAGTTTCTGACCAAATGTTAGAGCACCTAATTAATCAAATTTATTTGGCAAGAGAGTAGAGGTAGGTTTGCATTCAGCACTACTTCAGGTTGATGGTATTCCACTAGTCTTCAGATAGTACTTCTCAGATATAAGAGGCTGTTCTTGGACAGCCCTGAATCTGAAACTGGCATTATATGCCAATTTAGTAGTAATTTATTATTTATATAGCACTAAGCTGCTCAAGCTCTGTCCATTATTTGGTCACGTACAAACCTCTTCCCTTTTTTTAGAATTATGCCCTGAAATTATGCACTAAGCCACAAATGGACCAGTTGAATCACCTGTCTAAATTCCTGCCACGCATTTTGTATCACAGTACAATGTGGGGGAAAAAACTCCTGCTTCTGTTTAATTGTGGAATTTTGAAATTTTGACCTCTTACTCTCACCAAAGCTTTGCTAAAAATTGTTTTGTTCTATTAGGCACCTACATGTTTCCACAGAACCATCCTTCAACCCAATGAGCCACATGGCTTTATAACACTTGAATACCAAGCCTGTGGACTATATGAAGCCTGAGTTGACACACACACAATAAATTCCATTTATCTGAAAAAGATCTTGTAAAGGCTCTGACATACTGAGACTCTGAAAAGAACAAATTAGGAAGGTGATGTGATGGATTTGGTATTTAAACCAGGGCAGAAATTTTGGCAGGCTGGGAGTTATCAGTGCTGACCTGATAGAGAGGTTCAACCTCTGCTTAAGGAACAATAATGTCCAATCCAAATATTGCCTTAACTCCAACTTTCTGTCTAAAATGAGTTGTAGTGAGAAGTCCTTGCCAAATAAAGCAACATTAGTTTCCAAAATGCACTTGTTTTGCTTTCAATTACTGGCTTGCATGAGGGCTCTGAGGCCAGACTGGGCGTTAGGTTGCACTCTGTTGGTGGCTGATAGCATTTGAAGAAGACTTCCCATACTGATTTTGTCCTGTTCCTCTTGTATGCAACAGTCCTACTTGGATGCACTTAGCCATGCGGTGGTCCCAGTCGGACCATGGCGAGAGGCTCACCTTCTCAAGTTGTCTGGCACTGACTCCCGGCATATTTGCCGATTACCAAATCAGCGGTGGTGGATGAATTTGAATAAAAAATTAGGGGCTTTGGCCAGCAGGAACAACCGTCATTGCTAACTGTGTCACTGAGGTGCCTTGTCACACTGGTAAGGTGGCAAATTGAGAGGTATAATCAATAAACGATCGCAATGGTACACGGTCTCAGCCAATTACAACACTGTCTTCTGAGGAAAATCTTGCTTTTATTCCTCTTGTAGACTGATGAATTGATCGCTTCCTTCCAGTTTATACTTCCACAGTCCTGCTGAACCTCTACATGTTGCCGCAGGCTTGAGAGATAAGTGTAGATCTTTGCTCTCATTCTGGTCCAAATGCCACAGCTACCAATGCTGCTTCTGTAAATCCAGCACGAGTGCACTGTCAGGGAGCCAGGCTGGGAAAGTCAGGCACGGGAAAAGACTGGCTTAACCTTAAGTCCTTCTCTTACACACAGCATGAACATGAGTGGCTCAAGCCCTACGGCACAGCAAACTCAAGCCCACATCTCATCACAACTTAAAATGCGAGTATGGACATAGTAACAGCAGTGGGTTACTTTAGTGATCTGTAAAAACAGCTTTGGGAGGTAAGCAATTGTTTTTTTAAATTGTTATATATTAAAATCTTCCAAATCATGGGACAGGTTAAAATTATGCCATCAGTGTTCAACTACCAAGAGCAATAAATTAACACAGCTGCAGTTCAACAGATTCAGTTTTCTGTTAGGATGTGGTTAACTGGTATGGTTAATACACCACACAGGCATGCTCTCACCTTTCTTTCTTGTAAAATCTTTGCTACCTCCATCAAATTTGTTCACATTCTTAATTAAAAAAATAAAGCCAGCTATGTTAATCCATCCCCAGTTAGATATATACATAAATTCAACCAAATGAACAATACCTAAAATATTTTTTCTAATATTTTATGTTTTCAGCTATATGTGGGCTTTTGTGTTTGTTTATACTTTCCACCTTTTTTTTTTTTTTTTTTTGGTGAAGAGTCTAAGGTTAAATAATGAGAGATCTGATCTTCAGCTTCTCAAGATGCAGATGTCCTGACATTGTAGATCCATACCAGAAAAAGTTCTGGTAATCCATAAATGCAAATACAGAGATATTCTGCTCCACTCTACTTCCCAGAGAACTAGAAGGCATAGCCCTAATAATATCTTTCTTTTTGTGGTTGTGTTTCTAAACTTCCAGTCACCACGTGTACAAGCTCTTTCGCCACCAACTAACATCTGGCACCACTAGTGTAGTTACAGGGCCTGTTTTTCAGGGGTGCTAATCCACTGTCTTCAGCAGGAGTCACGGCAAGCCAGGACTTCTGGGCAAAATGGGCTCTAGAAACCATGGATGGGATTTTCAACAGCGCATGTTGGTTACATTTTCAGATCCCACCAATTCCCAGGGAGCACTGGAGCCCTGCTTCCCCTGGGCATCTTCTGGAATTTCCAACCTACTCAACTATGAGGGAAAAAAAATACAGTTTTTGCTTAACAAAAGCAATCACATAATGGTTTTCTTTAACATTTTTTCTTCCTGTAATTTTTGAGTGACCCATATTGTTAAGTAAGAACCTTTCTTTTCCAAAAATCCATGCCGTTTATCAGAAATATTTTTACAATACTCAAGAAACAAAAACTCTTTAAGCGATAATTTATTTCCAAACCTGTTATCGCCATCTCTTCGGTACCGATCTCTATCAGTACATCATGTTGGCCATGTTTTGAGACATCTTATTGGCCAGGTTTTTAGAAGTCTTATCTTTCTAAGGTGAAAAACTAATTTTCACTTTAATTTGGCAATGACACCGGGTATTATTTGAGGTTGTTGCAAGAGATTCTCTCTCCACCGTCGCTTTTTCGTATCCTGCAGAAGCTTCCCCTATTTTGCATGTACCTTCCACCAGCAGTGGAATTGCACATGAATTTCTTTGGTCAAGGAGACTGCAAGGATCCTCTGAAAACCTCTGAAAGTGGTGATCTTTCCACATGTTTTCAGGGGGCTCAGGATCAATGCAGTCTAAATGTGGAGGCACTGAACATAGGACCTCTAAAATATTGCCAGCACAAGAGCTTGAGAATCTCAAGAAGAAACTTGAATCTAGGCGCTCCTCTATGTCATTTTTGTATGAGTGGTCAAATAATTAGGAAACCACTCTTTCTTTACACCGTGTTGTATTTATTACGTGACATTAGATTCTGTTGTATTTTAACAATATATAAAATTACATTGTGCCGTGTTTGTGCTTATAGTTGGTGAGCATCTAAAATGGAACTAGCACTTAAGTACTGGGCTATTTGTCATAAGATACTTGAAAATGTGTACACTCCTTCTGATACTAAATATTTTAACAGAGCATTAGATGGTATCTCTTGTGGTCTTTGCCTTTTATTAGCAAGAGTTTCCGGGTTTTCCTTTTTAAATTGCACTAAAAATATACATTACTTAAGATCTCCTTTTTAGCCACTAGGCTAATCTGATTTTCCTAGCACAGTGTCAGCCTCAGTCATCTCACTTCTTGTAAAGTGTTGGTTTAGTATTTTAGTGCCTCAAACACCACCAAAGCTGTTTCTGCCCTGCACGGAAGTAGCTTCTGGAATTGCACCTTTAAACAAATTTTTTTTTTCCTGTCATTTTTAAGTGATAAGTAATGCCCACATTATAGTTTGAATCTCTAAGGAGCTCACAGTATGTCTGAGTCCTTAGAAACATGAAGAATGGAGTTTTCATTATCTTTATTGTGTAGCTAATTTTTGTAGCAAATTCTTTGTTTTTCCTACAGAAAAAGTGAGTAAAAGGAGACAAAAGTAGGGCTCTAAAATGTATACTTTCTAACAGTTGTGGATGTATGAAATGCAACAAAAAGTACCACTGGAGGAAGAGACTCAATAATTGTCTAAGTGAGGGGAATCTACTGTATGTCTGAAACTCAGAGAGTATATAATAAGGATGACTAACTGTACATTTTAGTGCCTTTTTTCTTGTAAAATGTTTAATCATAAATTACGAAACATAAATAATTAATAATTTCTGAGAAAATGTATCTAAATATTGTTAATAGAAACTGTATATTCACAGAAAAGTCAATAAATCATCAACTATTGTTACACATTAATTAGACAAGATATTTCGCCTCCATTTTTTCAGAGTTGTTTTCAAATAATGTCATTTAATTTACACGCAACTGTGCTATTTCTGCCTTTTAAACTAAACTCCACTCAACTGCTGTTGTGGTTTAACCCCAGCCGTCAACTAAGACCCACACAGCCGCTTGCTCACTCCCCCCAAGTAGGATGGGGAAGAGAATTGGAAGAGTAAAAGTGAGTTGAGATAAAGACAGTTTAATAGGTAAAGCAAAAGCCGTGCATGCAAGCAAAGCAAAACAAGGAATTCATTCACCACTCCCCACGGGCAGGCAGGTGTTCAGCCATCTCCAGGAAAGCAGGGCTCCACTACGTGTAACCGTTACTTGGGAAGACAAATATCACCACTCCAAGCATCCCTCTTACTCCTTCCCCCAGCTTTATATGCTGAGCATGACGTCATATGGATGCAATAACCCTTTGGTCAGTCGCGGTCAGTGGTCCCAGCTGTGCCCCCTCCCAGCTTCCCGTGCACCCCCACCCTGCTTGCTCATGGGGTGGGGTGCGAGGCAGAAAAGGCCTTGACTCTGTGTAAGCACTGCTCAGCAGCAATGAAAACATTCCTGTATTATGAACACTGTTTTCAGCACGAATCCAGAACGTAGCCCCATACCAGCTTCTGTGAAGAAAACTAACTCTATCCCAGCCAAAACCAGCACAACTGCACAGATCAGAGAAACTCCTTCTCAGTTGTGCTGTCAAATTCTATGGGAGAAACTGTTATTTGTGAAGGTGTTGTATGTATTCTCCACAGAACTCTATCTTTTGTTTGATCAAAGGCTGATAGTCATGCGTTCCTCTGAAATGCTCGTCCTTTATGTCCATTGAGTAGATCGGATTTGAACCTGAGTTAAGCGCTAGCAGTTTGCTTCTGGGCAGCCTGTGTCAATCACTGATGGGCAATAAAAATATTTGGGTTCCTATTAAGAGCATCCTAACTATTAGCCAGAGCCTACATAGAAATCCAGGAAACTAAACCATGCTGTGACACATTCAAGAAGGTAAAATTCTGTCCCACTCACAAACAGCAAGATGAACTGTGGGGTGTAAAAACCCATGAGGTTGCATGTTTCGAAGCAAGTGGAGGAGAGGGAGAACAAGGAGTGGATAAGGACAACCTGACCTTTCCCCTGCTTCTCTATGATTTGCTGTGCAGGCCTGTCGAACTGAAAGCCATGTTGGTACGGGACACTTGCACCAGTGTCCCACCTGCCTATCCCATGCGTAGAACTTTGTGGTGAGTAGTACGATATCTAGAGGAACTGGGGCAAGACCTCAGAGGCAGCTGGATTCGTGTACATAAGGCCATGCAAAAGCTGTTCTGGATCAGGCCAGACCTCCAGCTAATCCAGTATTCTGCCTGCAAAAGAGGCTAATAGCATCCGCCCAGCAAACAGTAAAAATAAAAGCAAGCTTACGGTACTCCCATAGTATGTACTTCTCAATGGGGCAGATAATCCATGAGACTGAAATGGTACCTCTGCACAGAATGACTTCTGAACCTATGTAAGCTATCAGTACCCATGTGTTCCACAGCTGAAATACATGTAGAGTGAAGAAATACCTTCCTTTATTTGTTCTCAAGCCAATTCCTGCTATTTTAGCTTGCTGCCCTATCTCTCCATATAGAACCTTGAGTTAGAAACTCATAGGTCTTGAGACTGATGCCTATCAGATAAGGGTTAGAATAACTCAGTCAGTTTCTCTTACATCAACACAAGGTTGTTTTTCAATTCGTACAGAAAAATATCAGCAAATCTTTTCCAGTGCTCTTGATCAGAAGACAACAAATACTTTCATGAAATCCGAAAGACAAAAAAAGAGTAGCATAATTGTGTAAAAAAGTAGAGATGGAACATAATTTTATACTCTTTCAGCAGTCATTCTTCACTTAAAATAAGGTTGCTCCTTTTCTTTGCTAACTCATTTCAACAGGAAAGAAAGTTCCACTAAGTTAAAAAAGTCTTTGTGCTAAATGATTTCTTTGGGCCAGCAGGATGGTCCTTAGGCTTCAGCATCAAATCATTTCATCTTCCTGGAGACTTCCAGAATGTGACCACAGGACAGCGGAAGACAAGCTTGTGCACCTGAAGGCTTCTGTCTACAACCTTTGCCTTACCGCTGTTGATTCCTGAACAGAAGTAGCCAGGTTTGTAGCTGATTACACCACCAACCTCTGCAGTTTTTCCTTATAATTGAATCTGAAAGATTCAGCATGTTTTGGCATAATCTGAATTTTTCTCACAGCTAATTTCAGTGCTCCTTGGAAAAGGTAAAGCCATAAATTAAAGGATCTCATATGACCAATTATTACAAACCTGACTAGCTCCCTGTAGGGGCAGTCACCGCCGTGCTGCCACCAGATCCCTTTAGTTTCTAAACCAGCTGGGTCGGGACAGGGTCCACACTTCATGCTCTTGGCGGTGAAGTGAAGAGAACAACTCAAGCGCAGTCTGCTTCAAAGCGGAAATAAATGTACATGTTGGCAGTAAGGGCATTATTTATCAAATAGAAGGAAACAAAAATGGACAGTAACAAATATAGAAAGAAGATAATGAAGTTCAACAGTGATAAATGAAGCTAAACGCAGTAGGAAAAGAAGTCTTGACCAGCAGAGCTAAATACAGAGAACGGGTTTGAAAGGTGTACAAGACAGGGAACAAAAACACTTAAAAATTTGAAGTAAACCACCCAAAAATTTAAGGTGTGTAGTCCTATTACTATATGCCAATGGTAAACTGTTACTGATGCAGAAAAGGCAAATGTTAAAATGAATAGTACCTTCTAATAGTATTTAGAAAGTAGCAAGATACTGGGTTTTGGTTGACAGCTAATTTGTCATATGAGGATGACAAAGAATGTCACAGTCCTTTCTACGGAAAGAGAGTGTCAGATTTCTGCTAGAGGGAAAGATGAGGTTTGGAGGGTTGAGTTTTTTTCTTTAGAATGCAGTGCAGGAAACCTGTACCAAGACTCCCAGAAATGATGACTGACCACTACTGCTCAACTGGTACTCATCTCTAAAGACTGGGAAAATTCAGAAACCTGGAGAAATACTGATGGTTGCTAGTTGAAGAAAGGGCCATG
>NW_010522686.1:21330-22430 GCF_000687285.1 Phaethon lepturus
TATCCCTTCCTCAGGGAAAAAAGAGATCTTATCAAATAGATCTGGTTTTGTTCTTAGACAAAGTCAGAAGTGTGATAAAAGAGATAACTGTGCTGATAAAAAACACATGGACATGGATAAATTCTTTACTTCACTCTAACATGATTTATGAAAAAGAAATGGTCCAAATTAAATGGCCTAAAAGCTGATTAATTTACAGGCATTAAAATGCTTGAAAAGCAGTTGTTGGCCACAGCTTTCTCTAGAGATGTTCCACAGGCATTGGTAACAGGAATAATCTTGAAGGAAATGTGGAAGTCATCGCTCTCATTTACAGTTAGCACCAAGACTGCCAAAAGAGTAGTGATAGTGCAAAGCAGAGATATGATACGGCCTGTCTCATTCTGTGAGACAGGCCAGTTCACAAAAGCGTCTCAGTGCAGGTGAGAACACAAACCTCTGTATTTGGAGCTGACGCGCAGAGGCTGTGCCTAGAGAGGGGAAAGCAGACACCCCGAGCGAGCCGGCTTTCTGGATCACAGGGGCAGGCACCTGACCTGGGCTCCTGAGGGCATGCACCCGCAAAGAGGATTAAAAGGAAATCTAAAGGAGGGATGGTGGTACAGAGGTGGAAGTGGTACCTCCCTACGTAGCCCTGGGGAATCCAACAACAACCAAAAGGTTGTTGGACCTCATATGCCTCCGCTTTACACCGATGTTAAAACCGAGTAGGTGAGGGAGTGGCTGCGAGCCAGAAAGTGTTCCGAGTGATGGGTAAGAGGTTGCCTTATACCAGTGGTCTTAATGAGAGCAGCCTTTTGGGTTTATAAATAAGAATTTGGTAAAGCAGCATGATCTGAGTGCATAAGCATTCCCCTCAGGAAGAAAAAAGATTGCTGAAGGGCTTTTTAGTCGAGGAAAAAAAGTGCTCTAGCAGAGTGAGCCGGAGACTTGGCAGTCCTCGGGCAGCCAGCTGCCGGGACAAAAACCACCACCGGTAACCAGGGCTGCTTCTCCTTCCGACGCCATCCCGCCATCCCACCGAGGCCAGGTGCCTTTCTAGGGGTGCGGTAACTCGGTTACGGATTTGATTCAGAGGTAGCGAGTGGCACAGGGAGAAA
>NW_010522687.1:0-5356 GCF_000687285.1 Phaethon lepturus
ATGCCATATAACATCATGCTCAGCAACAAAATGTGTGGGTAGTCTTTCCAAGGTAGCTGTTGTTTTGAGACTGTCTGGAAATCGATCTGCTGGTGGGAGATGGTGAGTGACTGCCTTTGCTTCACTCGTTTTTTTTCTTTCCTTCACTTATTAAACTGTCTTTATCTCGACCCACAAGTTTTCTCGCTTTTGCCCTTCTGGATTCTTTCCCCCATCCCACTGTGTGGTGGAGTGAGCAAGCGGCTGGTGGGTGCTCAGTTGCTGACCAGGGTCAACCCACCACAGTCCCTTCAACTAGCTTTTTTTTTAATATAAAATGATATTTTGAAATAAATTGCAAACCCATTTTCTCTTCTGACAGGTTCAACATTTCTCTCTATTGTTTTGCAAACCCAAATCATTCATTGGATTCAATTTGCACTCAGGATTCCCCCCCTCCAATAAAGGCAAGTCTGAACAGTGTAGTCATTGAGAAAAATCATCCAGTTGTAGGAGTTAAGGAGCAGTGAGGACCTTATACCACAAGGGGACTGTTTGGATCAGGATAAATCCTGACTGCTGACTCCACAGGTCACAAGAGAGTCTGCCAGAAGTAGCTACAAATTAAATTTAATACATATGTGTTAGAAAACAATGATGGGGATTTGGTTAACATCAGAAAAGCATTCTTCTTTTGCTTCCTTGTAGTAGGATCAAGAGTAATACATAGAGCTTTGAGAGCCACCCTTCTCTCCCCAGCCTTGTGTGTGAGAGCAAAGGCTGGCCACAATGACAAGGACATGGTGGCAAACTGGCACAGCTGCCTGACATGGACCTCTGAACAACAACCATCACATCATTTGCATACCTTATTATCCCTTTACCCATTTCTTGGCCCTTCTTTTCGCCACCCCCGTCTCCTCCCAAGTAATGATTTTTTTTCCCCTGTTGGTCACAGTTTTGCTTCATCCATACCCAAATTTGGTATTTCTTATACCATTACCTAGGTCATCTTGGCCATACATGGTATTACTGATGCAGTTACCTAGGCACTGCTAGCCTTGGAAGACTCTGCTCCTCAAAAGGTCCCCATCACTGCCCTTTAGTTAGCTGTGAAGCTTGGCCATCTCTCACATCACTCTGAAATCCAGCCATCCCTCACAGCACTGTCCGTAACTTCTGTCAGCTTCTCACTGTTATCTGTCACATCCAGTAATTTCTCATGTCATGTCTGGTAGTTTCTCATGATCTGTTCAGTTAGTTAAACATCATTCAGTGGCCTGCAGCCTTAACACCTCCTAGGTAGAACGGTTTGGAGATGAGTGGGGTAAGGAAAATGTGAGACTTAAAGGCCTCCAGTTTTGTATTCTGAGGTCCTCCAGTCTGAGTTCTTGAGTACTGTAGCTGTTAAGGGATGTTAAGCGGCTACTTTCTCCAGCAGCTCCAGTCCAGGCCCCTCCTGCCCAGATGCTGGAGCCCAGCCTGGTGCACTCAGGGACTCGGGGTCTCTGCCCAAGGTGAGGGACATGACTGCTGCTTTCTCATTTGCAGGTTCAATCAGTAGCGAAGCAGAGACACACACACAAATGCAGACACTAACATGGCTGGCTACAAAGACTGCCACAGACAAGGCACTGCCTTCAGCAGCGCCTACATATAGGACTCACATAAAGCACAAACACAGTCCCCTTCCTCCTCTTTGTCTAGCAGGGACAGAGGTCACTAGTGAAGGCACACACATGACACTCTAGATTCGCACACACATGACACTCTAGATTCACACACACATTTGTGGATCACCTGAGTATTGGCATGGCCCCTCTGTCCATCCAGTACCACTGCCCAGATCCCAGGCCCTTTGACCTGCTTCACAGGTCCCCTACTTGCTGGCTGGTCCAGCTTGATGCTCGCTAGCAAATACACAGCACTTACACACCTGTCTGACAGGCACCTCACACTTGCAAGTTCCCCCAGATACCAGCACAGACCCTCTGCCCACCTGATACCCCTGCCCAGATCCCAGGCCCCCCTGCTTACCGGCTAGTCCAGTTTGAAGTTTGCTAACTGTCGTGGTTTAGCCCCAGCCAGCAATTAAGCACCACGCAGCCGCTCGCTCACTCCCCCTCCCCCAGTGGGATGGGGGAGAGAATCGGGAAAAACTTGTGGGTTGACATAAAAACAGTTTAATAGGACAGCAAGAGAGAAGGAAACAACAATGATAACAATAATACCGACAAAGGAATGTACAAGAACAAGTGATGCCCAATACAGCAATTGCTCACCACCCAGTGATCGATAGCCCGTCCCCGAGCAGCGATTTCCGCCCCCCGACCAACTCCAGTTTATGTACTGGGCATGACGTCGTATGGTAGGGAATATCTCTTTTGGTCAGCCTGGGTCAGCTGTCCTGGCTGTGTCCCCTCCCAGCTTCCTGTGCACCCCCAGCCTTCTTGCTAGCAGGCCAGCACGAGAAGTTGGACTGTCCTTGACTGCTTAGCAACAACCCAAAACATCAGCACTTTATCAACAGTTTCTCATCCCAAATCCAAAACACAGTCTCACACTAGCTTCTGTGAAGAAAATCAACTCTATCCTGGCTGAAACCAGGACACTAACGAATGACATGCACATCCCCAATGCGCACAGTTTGGGGAAGATACAGACACTCGGATCCCCCAGCAGATGGCACCAGGCACACAGGCTGTGACCCGTAGTCCCACTTTAGCTGATGGCGCTGAGCCCCTTAACTCATGTGGTAACTGCTTTTTGGGACACACACTGTTCCCACCACAGTGGCTGGCCACTTGCTCCTGTAGCTGGCACCACAGGCCGCAGGGCACCTACACCCCTGGTCTGACTCCAGTTGCTGGCACCCACTCCACTCACACATACACAGAGGTCTCACCAGGAGCTGGTGCTTACTCCTTGCAGCACACATACACATGGGATAGAGAGTGAGATTATGCAGGGAGATAGTTAAGAAATGACTTAATAAAAAGATAGGACAGACTGTGGTGATCAGGCACAGGGCTCAGCCAGAAAAGCGTACTGACCAGACCCATTTTATAGGCAACTGGCCCCTTTTATACTCCTTTCTGTCTACCCCCTCCTTGTCCCTCCCCAATTCCATTCCCCTGCACATTGCCTCATCAGTTGGCATAGTCCCACTGGCCCCCTCCAACATCCTGGACCTTCAGGTTTGCATTCTTATCAGTTGCAAAGTCCTGGTTTGCCTGTCGTTTCTTGATAGCCCAGTGTGACTGACCAGGTTTGTTCTCATTGCCACCTGTCATTTGTCGGTCAGGTTTGTCTTTGTATGTTCTTGTTTACTTTTTCTTTTTATCAGATACCCTCAAAGGAGCAGACACTCTCCTTCCTTCCTATCCTTAAAGTAGATATAATTGTAGAGGACTGTTATTTATTTCTTTTTTAAAAGATATTTCTCTGATCATTTTGGAAAAGCAGAGATAAGAAGAACAGATGTAATTTTTGAATGGAAAGAATTTTGAAAGTTTAGCTTGTTTTACCAACTATACTGGTCACTTATGGTTGTGCACTTCCTTCCATGTGGACAATCAAAACAGGCTAATATAACTTCCTTCTCTCCTTGCCTTCATTAAGACAAGAATTATTGTTTTAAATTGAATGGGAATATCAAGAGTGACTCCTATCTGTCTTATAGCCTATATAAACTGTTTACTAGTTGCCTAGTCTTGCACAAATACAAAAGTGAGTTTTTAGTCATAGTCATCAACTGATAGAAAAAAAATCCCCTTTTGTCCAAAAAGGCACAAGCTGGTGAGATAGCTAAGTTGCAGGATGACAACTAGACAAACATTAAAGGTGAAAGTTTTCATACCCATCAATATTATATCTAAATATGGTTTGTTTTATATAAAACTGGGCTTAAAGCCCAGTGTTGGTATCCATTCAAAGAATTTTCAAGCCAACAAAAAAGGACATTTAATAGAGGGAATCAGAACTGAAACGCTACCACGCCCTGGAAATAAGTCACTAAAATGTGAATAGAGCGAGCGTTGCGACAAGGCTCCTCCCCGTGCATGCTGGGAACTATAGTCCGCGAATAGTCTAGGGACCATTCATAGTTTTGCGCACGGCCCAGGACGCGGCTGAGGGCCAGTGTGTTTTGGGAGTTGCAGTTTTGGGTGGACCGCAGTGTTTGCCGGGAACTGTAGTCTAGTGAGGTAATTACAGCATGACCGACTTGTAGCCTGTTACTGGGTCTCCTCCCTTTGATTCCCCACCCCCCGAATAACTAAGAGGGTGGGGTTTCCGGGGGTTCAAAATTCCCCGGATGTGGACATTAGTTTGGAATTTTCCAGAAAGGTTGTGAGTTGTAAGTTCTAGATTTTGTGTAGTGCGGTTTGATTATTTCCTTTCATGAGGGGGTTGGTGTGTCCGTATGTTGGGATTAATCGCTTAGTGTTCTTGTAGGTGTGTCGCCATGGTGAAGGAGACCCTGTATTATGATGTGCTGGGGGTGAAGCCCAGTGCCTCTGCTGAGGAGCTGAAGAAGGCGTACCGTAAGCTGGCCTTAAAATATCACCCTGATAAGAACCCCAATGAGGGTGAGAAGGTTAGTGTTGAGGGAGTGGGAGCTGGATCGAAGCTGCTGAGGGGTTGGGGGGGGAGTCACCCCTGATTTTTGTCTAGGAGTTGACTGGAGTGAGGGGCTTGGATGTGGAGATTTTCTAACTCTTTCAGATATTGTTGCTGCTTTTGGAGGGGAGAGGTTTGGTTTGGGGGGACCCTATTGTCTGTGGGGAGGGAAGTGTTCTCTTGCCAGGGGCCTGGTTGGAGTGGGGAGGGGTCTAACGGTAAATTGAGGGACCTTGTGGGGGAGGTTGGTAGGAGTGAGAGCCCCTGGTGGAGAGAGGAGTTCTGTCTAGACTTGATGGGGGGGACACTTGAGGGAGGATTGTCAGGTTGTGGGTGGGGGGAATGGACTCCTGGGGGAGCTGCTGCTTAAGGATTGGGGTCTGAGGCTTAATGTGCATTTTTCACAGTTCAAACAGATTTCCCAAGCCTATGAGATACTGTCTGACCAGAAGAAGAGAGATCTGTATGATAAAGGTGGTGAGAAGGCCATCAAAGAGGGTGGCTCCGGTAGTAGTTTTGGGTCACCCATGGACATATTTGACTTGTTCTTTGGAGGTGGTGGGAGGATGCAAAGGGAGAGACGAGGTAATGTTCCTACTTTTGATGCTGCCCTAGACTTAACAGTATGACTATTGTACGTGAAAGAGTGCTGAAGTTTGCCTTGGGTGAATAGTGTGGCTTGCAAGACTGCATCAAGGCTATTAAAATGATCTTATAGCTGTATTCTGGAAACCATATAAAACTGTTGTTAGCCTTT